>NW_017306294.1:420077-455951 GCF_000935625.1 Nanorana parkeri | reverse complement strand
GGGCTCAGCTTCTCCTCCGGATCCCCCCTGCTCTCCCGGGCAGAGTCAGCGGGAGATCCGAGGAAAGGTAAAGGTGCGGTCGGCGGCGGGGGACGGAGCCGCTGTAACCACGGAACCAGCAGCATGTGCGGTGAGGAGAGAGAGAGCCGCCGGCTGTCAGATCCAGGCCCAGCGGCTCTCTCTCCTCACCGCTCGGCGTGCTGCTGTGATAGCGGCTCCGTTCCCCACCCCCCGCCGCCGACTGCAGCTTCAGTTTTCCTCGGATCCCCGCTGCATACAGATGGGGGAGAGCAGCGGGGATCCAGAGAACACAGACAGACATCACAATCTACCAGTGATCGCTACGCAATCGACTAGTAGATCGCGACCGACCTAATGGGCACCCCTGCTGTATTATGTATTGCTAGGATTTGTAGTCCCCCTACAGCCGGTGCCATTTTGCATTAGAGTGTAAGCTCCTCTGTACAGAAACTAATGTGACTGGCTCAGTGTTCTCTGTACATCACTGTGGTATATGTCAGAGCTATATAAATGTATAATAATAGTGTGAGACTGTGAGGGATCACAAATACGAGCATGCCATTGGCAGCTGGGGGGTGGGGGGAGCGGGCCTAGCCATGTAGGCTGTATGGGGCCGCATGATTTCTATTGGTGGCTCTGGCTGTACCCGTTCAAGTTAATGACCTGTAAGCAGCAGTCCACATGTAATCGTGTGTGATCCGATTACATGCAGTTTGGCATAGATCACTGTCACTGAACGCAGGATACATGCATCCAGGAATTGTGATCTATTCTAAATCGCATGTAATCAACAACTGTGACCTGGTCATTAACTTGAATGGGTACAGCTGTCACAGCTAAATGGGACATTTGGGATTCCTGCCCATGCTCTCACAGGCTACATCATGCACACTGGTAATTTAGCAAGTGTGGTTTACTATGGATCGTAGGCTCCAATCTCCCAGTGTATTCTAGCTAAGCAGTGAGGTGCCTAAAATGAATGTATTACATCTTTTATGTTTCTATAGTTATCTTGTGTGACTCTGAAGTTTTAATGCTAGTTTGAGTGCTATAAATGAAAAGAAAAACAACCTTTGCCTGTCTTCCACTCTTGATAAATGTACATCTTGCTAGTCAGCCCCGCTGGCTGTCAAAATACCCGAACAGTGCCTGCATCCAATCAGATTGTTCAGGTATTTTGACAGCCAGCGGGGCCAACTAGCAAGATCCTGAAGCTTGGCCCAGTGGCACATTCCTCCATCCACACAGTTTAGCGTAGATAGAGGAACCTGTTGCACTTTTTCCATCTGACCATAGAAAATCTGCAGATAATGTATAGGTGTATGGCCAGCTTTACACTAAGCCTATATGCGGAGTTATAATAGAGTTATAGGGCTTGTGCACACCAGCAGCCATGCTCAATTGCATGATGCTGATGCCCTCGATCAAGCTGGAATGCACTGTTTCTTTTGTTGTTTGTTACAACTTTATTGAAATGTCACAATTGACATTTCTTATGTTCTATGGGCTCACTGCAGAGCGCTTAAAGGAGAACCATGGGGTCAGGGCTTTTCCCCATAGTTCTCCTAAGGGTAACGGGAGGACACAAACTAGCGTCCTCCCGCCACCCAAAGCTCAGTATACCGCCAGCTACAGCTCACGGTATACTGAGATGCCGCAGCCGGGACGGATCCCGACAATACTGTCGAGATCCACCCAGCTGCGTGATTGACAGCTGGATCTGCCTATATAGAGGTAGAGCCAGCTGTACCCGCCCCCTCCCCTGTCCGTTCCTCCAGTCAGCGCTGGAGGATCGGACAGGGGAGGGGGGGAATTCCTGCAGGGAGCCATGAGTGACAGTCACAGCTCTCTGCAGAGATAGATCGAGAAGTGAGCGAGCGACAGTATGTGTTCGCTCACTTCCCGATCTATTGAGCCGAACTGTGACAGTTTCATTGTCACAGGTCGGCTAGAACTATGAGGCCGAGTGAAAATCACTCACCTCATAGTTCTCCTTTAAAAGAAGAAAATATTGAATGTCAAACTTTTTTTAAGCGCACACCACAAGAACATGGTGATGTGAACTGTGCCCACCCATGACAAGGCAATTGCATTCGGATAGCCAGCACAGCCTGAACACATATGGTGTGAATGGGCCCATAAGCAAATGAAAGTTATATTGATTTATAAAAGTTCTCTGTAACACCAGAATTATGCACTAAGTTAGATAATATTGCTCATAGGACTGAAATGGATCTTTAATGGAGTCAAGTAGCTCACACAAGTGTTGTGACGCGCAAAATATAAGCAACGCTTCAGAACTGCCAATAGAAGATCATTGTTATGTCTCTACTCCATCAGTGATTGTTGTAGAATTTTTCACTCAAAAAGATCATATCAATGTCCTGAAGAAAAACAAAATCCATTTTCTTCCTAACATGTATACGTATATCACATTGAGAATTGACTTACTGATCACTAGATCAAAATGTAGAATAAATTTAAGAATCACATGCAACCAGCAAAGGCCAAGATCATCTCCGGTCTTTGACTCTTCTCTGCACTGAGAGCGATATTACTCCTAATATGGATGACGTTAAAGGTTTTGTTAAAAAGAGAAACCAAAGTAACTTTTACAACAGCAAAAAATTTGGGATCCATGTCTTTGTAATGTAGCGTAGAAGTTGTAGTTGCATGTAATGTGCGTTACAATCAAAGTCCTTATCTTTCTGCTTTAAAAAACTTCCCTCTTTGGTAGGCCCTAAAAATGTGTAGGCCACAGGCACTGTGCCCTCAAGTACGGTACCTAATGAGAAATCTGACTCCGACAGTGTCGTAACATAGTAAAGGGCCTTCTTATCAAACAAATGACAATGTAACAAACACATAACAGACAAACACACTTCTGTGGCAGACTCCAGAACACAGATAATCAAACACTTCTTTCCTAACAAGCAGTCAATGGCTGTGTACTACACATATATGTAGAAGCTGTATATCACACACACATTGGCATTGATTTACTAAAGAAAGAGCGAGTTTTCAGTTTTTTAGAAAAAGAATGGTCACTTAGCTTACTGAATAAGGTGACAAGGTGTTCAATTCAATTATCCAGTCATGTGCCAGCACAAATGTTGTTTTGTTTCCTGGCACATGACTGGGTATTGAAGATGACCATAGTGCATACCTAAGGTTACATTATCTCTAGCCCATCCACTAAAACATTGTTTACTTTTATAAACTTTATCTGGAGTGTACAAAGTGTACGCTCCATTCAGGTCTGCGCATGCTGTGCACTGTGTTGACCCGCAGTGCTATCCAGTGCGTTGTAAAAAAATGCAGCACGTCCACATTTCTCTGCCACCGCACATACCACCTGCGTTGTGGTATAAACAAGACACATAGGGAACAACTGTATGTGCCCTAATGCTGACTTGTGTTTTGTTGTGCAGAAAAACGCAAGTCAATGCACATGGTGTGAACGGAGCCTTAGTCACAAAAGTCAACATTCACTTTTCACATTGCACATTTCTGCTCTTCTAGTAAAATCAGCCTCAAGAGGAAAACTGCAAGGTGAAATCTGCTGATCCTGCTAAAAAATAAATAATAATAAATATTATACAGTACAATGCTTCCTTTGTGTTTTTTCTTACTTTATAAACACATAGAACAGAAAACAAAGCACGTGAAGTTTTGCTAGAAGGAGTGAATAACCTCCTCTCACATGTGCAGATCCTGAATGATGAGTTTGGCAACACTTTGATCATCAGAAGACACAGCCATGTAAACAGATTGCCAGCAGCCCATACATACCAGACCAAAGCAACAGTTTATCATGAACTTCTTCCTGAGAAAGGGAATCCTCAGCCAAGGCAGTGGAAGTAAAGGCATAGGGTAAAGCAGATCCAAGGCAAATGTTGTATTTGAGGGATTCACAAGTGGTGGTCTTCTTGCACCTATCCATGTACAGGGATTCGTTAAAGTGAATCTCTCCAGATGCAGACATGAAGAAGCTGTAGAAGATCCCCGCAATCCAGCAGATCCATAGCACCATGGAGGAGGACATGTTTAAAAGAGGATGGGGGGCAGGAAAACTATCTTGAAGATGAACACAAAGCAGAAATGGCCCCAAACTCCACACAGCTTTGTCTCGTTGCACTCAATAGGATGGCTCCAGCCCAGCGCAGCGCTGCAATCTGCCCTCCTCCATTTTAGTTCCTTCATTCACTCCAAGGAATCCCAAAATCCAGTGCAAAGTCCTGCAGGACGAAGCTGTGGGCTCCGATGTTCAGGCATGCATCAGCATCGCACAAAACACTTTTCTTCCCCAGAAAACTTGCAGGAAAGGGATTTGTAGAGAGAGGAGTGAAAGAATGTAATGTGATCCAGGCTACGGGATCCCAGCCTCCCCCCTCCTCCTCCTCCTTCTTCACTCCCAGCCTCTGTGATCTAGGCTATGGGGTCCTGAGCCTCCCCCTCCCAGCCTCTGATGCAGGCTATGGAGTTCCAGTCTCCCCCCTCCTCCTTAACTCACAGCCTCTGATGCAGGCTAAGGAGTCCCAGTCTTTCCCCCCCTCCTCAACTCACAGCCTCTGATGCAGGCTAAGGAGTCCCAGTCTTTCCCCCCCTCCTCAACTCACAGCCTCTGATGCAGGCTAAGGAGTCCCAGTCTCTCCCCTCCTCCTCAACTCACAGCCTCTGATGCAGGCTATGGAGTCTCAGTCTCCCCCCCTCCTCAACTTCCCCTCCTCAACTCACAGCCTCTGATGCAGGCTAAGGAGTCCCAGTCTCTCCCCTCCTCCTCAACTCACAGCCTCTGATGCAGGCTATGTATTCTCAGTCTCCCCCCCTCCTCAACTCACAGCCTCTGATCCAGGTTATAGGGTCCCAGCCTCTGATCCAGGCTATAGGATGCCAGCCTCCCCCCTCCTCCTTCAATCCCAGCCTCTGATCCAGGCTATGGGATGCCAGCCTCCCCCTCCTCCTTCAATCCCAGCCTCTCGTGTAATTTCACACTTTGGAAAGTGTCTCTTTTCACTCTTTAGACACGACAGGCTCGGTGCAGGTCAAATGTTGGACCTCTCAGTCCCTAGGAAAAGTTGTAATCTTCCTAGGTGCCGTATGCACAGGCTGGGGCATGAAATTGAAGAACTTCATTTCCACTCTGTAGATACTTATTGATCTGAAGTTGGGTGAGCTAAAAAAAGTTTCTTCCTTCTTACAGTTCAGTTTAAAGGAGCAGCAACTGAGCCAATGGAATGTGTCTGCTGCAAGGACAAAAAAAGACAAAACGTTCCCATTTGCCCTCCCCAAAATCTAAGACAGGGAGGCAGTCAGTGATTGGCAGGACAATGTGCTGATCACAGCATCATCTCTGCAGTCATTCTAGCTTGGGGGAGTCATGCTGGGGCATCTCCTGGGAAGAGTTTGGTCATCTGGAGTGCAGCCATTCAGTGCTCTATATTTAGCACAAAGCCTTTCCAGGTTTTAGACCCCATTCACACTGAGCGACATGGATATCGCGCGATTTCGCGCTGAGCGGCTTTGAGCTACATTGCGCGATATTGAGCGGCAGTGCACATTTTATCGTGGGACTTTTATGGGCGGGACTTCGTCCCTGCTACATTGGGCTGTAACCAATCAACAGCGATCTTGATGTGACATCATTCTTTCCTTCCATTTTGCAGTGCAAAAGTGACCCTTCTGTAGCGCGATATCGCGCAATATCGCTGGTAATGCGCGATTTTGCATGACACCATAGAGTGAACAGCTCCGTTTGGGCCCGCCGATGTGGGTCCGTTTGCAGTCATCGGAAGCCCGCCCCTCATTGCAGTCATCGGAAGCACGCCCCCCGCATGTATGATCTGCCTGTCCAAGATGGGCAGATCGTACGTTTTTTTCAATTACTTTACAACCCTCGCAAGACAAAAGTCATGCGAGGGTTGTAAAGTGTATGGGCACCTTTAGACAATTTCTTTCCCCCTCTGCTGCAGCGGTCTAAGGTCCCTGAGTCATCACTCCTATACAGTGCATTGGATGTGAGGATGCTGAGGGACATTGCTGTAGCATAGGAGGAGACAGACAGGAGGGAGTGCTTTCACTGCTGGCTGCTTCAGAGGATAAGGTGAGTATAACTTTGTTATTTTCCTTCATAGCCCAAAACAAGCAGTTAACCCTTGCAGTGCAGGGGTAGCTCCACTGCAGGGTTAATAATGATTTTCCCCTGGAGTTCTGCTTGAAGCCTTTGAATCAGCATAAAAGTTGTGACACACTGCACGCAAAGCAGCGTGGAGCAGTGGCGCGCTGCCTTCGCATGCAGTGTGCCATGTCTTTTTCACTCTGTCATGTCAGCTTGCGAGAGCTCGCATAGCTGATCATGCCGAGATGAAAAATGTAATCTTCAGCCAATCGGCTTGTGCGTATACCCGCGCATCACAATGCGAAGCCCATTCGGTTGTTATTGAAGATGCAGTGATTCATCTGGCCGCGCTCAGCTCACACACCGCATGCAAACCTCTGTGCCTGACAGCTTTGCTTCACTCTGCACGGCTTTGCATGCAGCGTGTCACGGGCTTAAGCCATTACTTGCAGCAGCCAGCTACAATGAAGAGGTGAGATCTCAACAAACGGACCACCAGAAAGGTAAGCATGTCGTCTCTTCTAATTATAGGGATGCCTTAACACACAAAGTGGCCCTGTGTTGACAGGGTCACTTTAATGTGTATGTGTAGTGTGTCCTATAGTGACGTAGAGGTAAGTGGGAGGAACCGGGAGCGCAGTGGGGGAGACACAGAAGATTGATCACTCTCGAATTGTCTAGTTTCTGCCAGCAGAGGATTTCACATCAATGGGGTGTCATTCAGTGGCGCTGTACTCCTGACCTGCATACTTGTTTCAGGTACAGAAAATACAGAAGCCATTGGATCAGCATGACAGCCAGGCAGGAGGAACACTAACTGTGTAGCAGTACTAAATGTAAAGAACACATTGAAGGGAATTTATCAACACTGGAGCGGACACAATCTGGAGCAGTTGCCCACGGCAACCATTTAGCATCACTCTTCAGTTTCCTCAGCTAAACTTTGAAAATGAACCAGAGAAGCTGATTGGTTGTCATGCACAGCTGCTCCAGTTTTGATAATTTCCCCATATCCATAGTACTAAAAGCTGTCTGTTCACACTTCACATACCTCTCTTGCTGTGATGGCTCTCAGCACCGCATCTGCAGAACTTTCCCCAATCCCGACTCTCAGCTAACAACATCACTAACAGGGAAATAATATCTGGCCCACTGATTCTATCCATTATTCAGATCCTGCATTTAAAACATAAAGTGATATTCAAGTCAAAATGTTTTGAAGCTATTTCAAATGCTGAATAGATGCCTACATTCTGCTTAATGTTTAAGGGCCCATTTACACCAGTGTGGTGCGTTCGTCACACATGAGCTAAACACACATTACCATGCAGCGCACCTACCGTGCTTTACAGTGGGGGAGGTGCGTTACGTTGCCATTGGCACACTTTGCACACTGTAATGCACGGTAGGTTCAGCACAGTGCATCGCGTGGTAGCATGCGTTAATTGCACGTGTGATTAACACACTGCACTGATGTGAATGGGCCCTTAACATCAAGAAGCAAAATCCATTGTGAGTCAGTTAATCAGCATTCGAAATAGCTTAAAAACATTTTTACTTTAACTGTACGATTAATGCGCCACACTGGTGTGAATGGGCCCTGAATGTTTTAGTTTTCTGCAGAATCAGCAGGTCCCCTGGGCACAGGCCCTAATATACAGTTTCAGGGTCCATTCACACCACATCCAGATTACCTTCAGACCAGACCAGACTGTTTCTGGACCCAAAATGCATCCCAATGTATCCCTATACTATTTCTGGCCTCTGTTCCCACCAGTGCAGTCTGTTCCAGACCAGACCAGAAAAATACAGCTTGTCCTATTTTGTCTGTTCTGGAATGCACTGGAAAGCATCAAAATGCATCAAAAACGTTTGGAACGCACTGGAAAATATTTTTTTTTTGTAAATTCCAATCTCGGCAAAATCGCAGCAAAAATACAATGCACTATGTTCCAGATCTGGTCCGGAAAATGGTGTGAACCCAGCCTTAGGGTGGCTCCTTCCTTTCACTTGCAGAGTCCTATGGAGTCACCCTTGTGTGTGCTAGAAAGCTGTGTGTGTCTCCACAAACACACAGACACAGCAAGGCAAGTGACTTCCGTGCCCCCTGCTCCCCACTCCTCCCTTCTCCAAGGTAGCACAGGAACAGCTTCTGTAGACTGTGCTGGAGTCTGCTCTGTCTCTTGTGATCTTGTACTGGACAGGAAGTTCAGGAAAGCTGAGCTGAAAGACTTGGATGCAGCTGTTCAGAAATATGATTGTTAGAGGATAAAAATGTAAAGCAATGCTTTGCTGAGCAATGTATATTTGTTTGATCTGGATTCAATATTGAAAAAAAGTTTGAGAGTTTCATACTACTTTAATAGTTAGGGCAGGGGTGCCCACAAGGTCGATCTGCACTAATGCAGGCGATCGCACTGTGGGCGAAGGGCCTGCCTGCGCAGCCTACGCCCCCTCCCGCCCCTGAATGCAGGTGTTTTTTCGTTGGTAGATCTCAATGAGCTCGTCATTTCAAAAGTAGATCTCCAGACGAAAAATAGTGGGTGCCCCTGAGTTAGGGTGCTTGAATGCATTTTTAAGATTTGTCCCTCTTGTGCATCTGGCCATCTCCTGCCGCAACAAAAATCATACGGTCCCTGTTGAGGATGTCTCTGCTTTCAAGAACCCTGTAGACAAGAGGCTAGAGGCCCTCCTTAAAGCCTTCTTTTCCTTGTCCGGGCTTGCTATGCAATCTGCTGTTGTAAGCACGTCCAACTGCCATGCTCTGACTCTCCGGACTAAGCAGATGGTTTGGTCCCCTGGATATATCATGATTGATCCGTCTATCCACCAACACCTAGAGTTCTTGCCTGTGATCCTGCACTACTGCATTGACGGGATGGCTAATATACTTCACCAGATCTCCAAAATGAGCCTCCTTGGATAGAAATGAGTGAGGAGGATCAATTGGCTTAAGTCAGCGGTGGAACTATCACCATAGCGACCCGGGCAGCCGCTATGGGGCCTGGGGCACAGGGGGGCCCGGCCAGGACGAGGAACAAAGGGGTCCCCTTTATCCCGTGCGGGCCACCTGGGTCGCTATGGCATCGCTGACTGTCACTGGCGGCTGTGAGGAGGAACGCGCCGCTGTCCAGATCACTGACAACCTGTTAATGATCTGTGCAGTGGCGCGTTCCTCCTCACAGCCGCTGCTGAGTCAATGACAGCCAGCAGCTGCAGTGGAGGGCAAGAGACCGACGGAGGCAGTGGCGAAGGAGGCGGGGCCCGGTGGAGGAGGAGGAAGAGGCTCAGCAGCAGTGGAGAAGGAGGAGGTGGGTCCCGCTCGCGACTGAGGAGGAGGCGGAGCCCGGCAGTCAGTGGAGAAGGCTGACAGCGGATCGGGACTGACAGGTAAGAGGTGTGCAGTGGTGTGACCAGCCCACCTGAGACCCTGCAGAGCCCACCATAGAAACACTATGGTGGGCTCTGCAGGGTCACTCTATGGTGGGCTGTGTGGGATCTCAGTAGGGCACTGCAAGGGGCATAACTAGAAATCACAGGGCCCCTTAAAAAAATTTGCTATGAGGCCCTGTGATTTCTAATTATGCCCCTGGCTTAAGTGATGTTTTGCGGAGCTCCCTTTTGTGCCTTGAGAGGATGCCATTTTGTGGGGAACACTTCTTTAGTAGTTTCCTGGAACATCACTGGAGTTAGGAATGTCTTTCTTCCCAGAATAAGGATGTGAACACTCCAGTAGGTAAGTCTTCCGCTCCTCAATCCAGTTCCTATAAGTTTCCCCAGACCTTGAGATCTAGGTCCCAACCAGGCGCACAGTTCTGCCGCAAAACTTGGACCTATAAGCCCTCCAAAGTCTGGAAGCAAGTCCCCTTTGCTTTGAAGGGACACCCCTACGTATCAGAGTTGGGGGATTTCTTTCCACCTTCTCTGCCGTCTGGGCCCAGCAAATTCCAGATGTCAGGCTGCAGAGAGTAGTAGCCAGGGGCTACAAACTGGAGTTTCAGCATCTTCAGCCTCTTCCTCCTCTCCACTTTATACACTCCAATTTGCAGCTGCATCCATTTTGAGCTTCGCCTGTGCTTAGAGGTGCATTTTTTTTGTATTGTAGACAGATGCCAAATCATTCATTAACAGTTACCATGGCATTTCCTGCATCCATTGACATGCATTACTGATGCACATTGAGGAGTGTTTTCAATGCGTTTTTACATTTAGAATTTTGAGAGAATGCAGTTCTCTCAAAGGCTTATTAATACCTGTTGCTAATGCATCAAAACATACGTCACATGAGTTTTGATTTATTACCTTTTATTTCTATGGGCCTCCCAATGCACTAAAACGCTGGAAAAATGGAAATGGACATATGGTAGTTTTCAAAATGACTGCACTGCAGTGTAGAGATGGGAACAGGCACTGTTTTTATTATGGGGAACTTGGACACATGCATTTTAGTGCGTTGTAATGTGTGTGTTAAAATGCAAATGTAAATGGGCTCTAATAGCTTCCTGTCTTTAATTTTTCATTAGTGCATTTTTCTTCCTTATTCTATTTCAGTCTCTTGCTCTCATGGCTCTTTGCTTCCTTTCGGCCACATTCACACTTGTTGTCACTCCTGTGACAACTGATTAAGAGGTTATTTCTCCTTACTTTGGAGAGATTTCCTTTCATATCCTGTTGTATCTTTGGACCAGGAAAAGAAAGTAAATCTCCCCAATGGAGAACAGACAGCAAAAACGTGTCGGCTTTCAATTTAAAGAGGACTTTTGAAAAATTAACTCTTGCAGTGGGGCTACTTCTGTACTGCAAGGGTTATCTGCTCCTCGGCCTTTTGGCTAAGATCAAGTGTAGTATCTGTTCTTATCAGTTGCCGGTGGAAGAACGACACCACTCCTTCTCGAGGTGATTAGGATGGTGGCTTAGTATTTACCGGCGTAATTGGTGGGTGTCAGATGGGGTACAGTCCCTCCTGGTTAGATTCTGGCCCAGTGATGCTGGGCTTGTCACCGGTGGTAGGGATGGATCCCTGACGGCACTACCTTCTGATGGGAATGGATGCGAAGCTTGGTCGAGGCTGGAGGGTTGGGAGGCGGCAGAAGCCCGTGGTGTTGTGCTCCCCGGGGGTGGCGTCCCAGGGGTGCTCAGGAAGTCACTTGGGTGTGGGAGACCCACTTTGACTCACTGATCACTTGGTCACACACCACATTGCAATTTTCTGCACAACGCCTCTTGGACAGGCCTTATGGCTAGTCCGGGGCAATTTTTTTGCACTCGGCCCCTAAGGCCTGTCAGCGTGGTGCACTGGCACTTTAGTATTATTTATGCACTCTATGCACGATTTGCACGATTGGCTTTTTTTTAAAGCTTTTTGACCCACAGATTGCTAAAGGTGCAGGTTTCTTCGGGGCCTATTCCTGATGCTGGGAGGAGATTATGCGCCTCCTACGGGGTTCTCTGTCTCCTCCCACCCAGGAGGGGGGTTTCTCTTCGGGAGATCCCCCCTGCCTAGTACTGTGTGTGACCTGTTTCGGCAGGTCCACCGGCCTTCGGGTTGGTGGGCCAACAGTCTCAACCCCTGTCAGGAGCCTTGCGCCCCGTGCGGTCGGGAAAGTAGGTCCCTTCTTTTGAAGGACCTTGCACCCTTGTGCACGTTTTTGTGTGCTGTGATTTCACGGTTGCACTTTTTTTGTTCACAGGGGGAAGTTTGTTTTGATGCACGTCCACGGGCTTCGAAAAAAAAAGGGTTATCTGCTCCTTTTTCTCTGGGGGCCGGAATAAAGAACATATACTTACCTGGTCCTTGGTCCTGCGGTGGTGACTGAGCCCCTCTCCTCTCCTCCGGGAATGGAATGTCCCTTGGCAGTCTAAGGACCCGTGACATCATCCTGTCTAATTTAAGTGCATTAGATATGATGACATCACGGGTCCTTAGACCACCGGCGCCTGGAGGAGAAGAGGCTGTGGAGACTGGTTTACCAGCCAGGCAGGATCGAGGATCAGGTGAGTATGTCTTCTTTATTTTAGCCCCTAGATCAAAATGAGCACTTAACCCTTGCAATGCAGGGTTAGCCCCACTGCAAGGGTTAATTTTTACAATTCCTGGAGTTCCTGTTAACTTTTAACTGGCGAATAATACCTTGTACCTAGCTATACTCCTATCAGGATTGCTGATGACTGACCATTATTTCGCATTCAGATCAGAAAGGTTTGAAAGGTTGATACCAGAGCCATTTATTCATACTGTTTGAAGTGAAGTAGAAGGTTTCCAAAACCTGATCATTCATAAGCTAATGTAATCACTATCAGGGGCGGAACTACCGCAGGTGCATCCGGTCCCGGTGCACCGGGACCTGAGGCTGTGGGGGGGGCCCAGTGGGGTCCTGCAATATGGGGCAGTGCACATACACATGGCTGCTGCTATCCTGGCAGGGTGAGTCCGAGCGGGGGTGGGGGGGGAATGTGGTGCGGTTTGGGGGCTAGCATCTCTCTTTTACTATGAAGCCTCAGATCTATTCTTAGTTTAAAGTAAAAAAAAACACCTTTAAAAGATATTTGATCATATTGTACCCATAGTTTTGTGAATCTTTTTATAGAGTTTATGATGGGGTGTTTCTGCTACACTTTTCTATATTGGGACACCTTAGGTCTGACCCACAATGATCTGCCACATCCTATGTCAATATGTCTCGTACCAAGTAGATTATCACTAAATGTTGCTGAACATCAGTCTTCAAAAAGGTTGATACCAGGTCTGAATTAGGTACTTATACTAGTTGCATCTAAAATACATGTAATATTTTTTTACAAACACATAACTGCATTCATTGGTGTGTTTTTTTTTAGTTGTGTGCTGTTACTTCATGTAATTAGGACAGTGGATTATAATGGGGAACGTTGCACTGTAATGTTCCCTATTATAATCTATTCTCTGATTACATGATTACAGACAGGCCTCTGTTCTATCAAAGTTTGAGACCACGTTAGAATGTGTGACCGGTGACGTGGTCACACATTTTAACGTAATCTCGCCCAGTTTTTCGGTGGTGGAATAGGTGAAGCATTCCAACGATTTCTCCGCTGTTCCAGGGCAGATCGGCATCGCAGATGGTATGTGCAGGAGAACCGATCTGCCCTGGAACAGCTGTTCGGTCCTGGGAAAACGCTGGAATGCTTCACCTATTGGCGGTCACACATTCCACCGACCGAAAAACTGGGCGGGATTATGTTAAAACGTGTGACCACGTCACCGGTCACACATTCTAACATAGTCACAACCCTTGATAGAACACCACCCTCAGTGGGGGTATGGCTGGTACCCATGTGAGGAGTCTGGGCAGCCTGGGGGGCCTCTTACATGGGTATCAACTGTACCAGGGCGACTTGACAGAGGTGACAGGGGAGGGGTGAGGAGGCCGAGCCCCAGCAGCAGCAGCAGGTAAGAAGATTTGGGAGGAGGTGCAGGGAAAAGGACCCCGACGACCAGACCAGCTCACCTGGGACCCTGCAGAGCCCACCATAGAGAGTCTCAGGATGGAGAGCGGAGGATCGGTACATATCTGTGATATTTACTGATCCCCTGTGTGCGGAACAAACACTGGAGTGATCAGGTTTGTAAACAATTGGGGACACAGTACTGTGTGTCCCCAGTTATGAATGAACAGGAAGTGCTTTATATCACTTCCTGTTCATTCATGACTTTCTCAACGGAGAGCAGCACTCACTACAGAGGCTTCTCTCCATTCAGAAACTGGTGATAGTAAATATTTTATTATCAACAGTTTGTGAATGAATGGGAAGCCTCTGTACTGAGTGCTTTCCATTCATTTAGAACAGAGGCAGCAGAAAAAGACATTGAGGACTCTGTGTCTATTTCTATTTTAAAAGGGAAATATCCAAGGTCAGGGTTTAGACCCCTGATATTTCCCCCGAAGCCCCCAACAGTAAAAAAAAAAACTAATAAAAAATAAACAATTAAAAAAAACACATCCTGGAGGCGGGACGCATGACGTCACATGACGCTGCATGTCGGGTGACATCACACGCCTGTTAGGGGGGGGCACAATTTGTTGTTCTTGCCTCAGGGTGCAAAAATAGCTAGCTACGGCTCTGCATAATTGCTCCAGATTTGATCATCTTTATACCAGACATAAGGGGATGATCAGAAGGGTCAGTCAATTATTCAGTAACTAATCCAAATAAAGGGGCACCTAAGGGTCTCCAGTGCTCCAGTGTCCTGGCAAATTGCCAGCGCAACTTTCAACAATCCATGGAATAATATAGACTAAAAATAATGTACCGACCTGCACATGCTCCTAGTTGGTATATGGTATTACATAAAAGATTGTCAAAACAGAAGAGATTCAACAGCTGTATAATGTCAGCAGGAGCAGTGCAACAGTACAGCCATACAAATACTTCCAGTAAATGCCTCCGCTGTGCTGTACAACACCATGCTATCCGGTAATGAAAAGTGACAGCTTTTGCTGCAGTTTCTGAGATGGTTTTAGTATGAAACGTATCATTTTGGCTGGGAGAGTATGTTGAGAATTGCAGTTTCATATATGTATCTGAGACTGCCGAAAGGCATGGAATACATGTTGCGTGTTTGTATGATTATACAGATTGATATGTGAGCAGAGTCACAAAGCCACACAGTGCGTGCTTTACCCAGATTGCTGCTGGAGTCCCTGTGATTAACTGCTTCCGTAGGCTCCTTTATACAGTCACTGTTTAGAGTAATACAGGAATGTTTATAGGATTGTTAGCCAGCTGAGTATTGTCCTACATGCTGACCACTTTAGAATCTGTACTTTAAAAAAATAGTTTTTCTAGTTTAAAAGCGAAGGGTACTGTGAATGTGCATCCCCCACAACTTTCAAAGAAGAGAAAGAGGGACACCTTCCAGCACAATGTATTCAGGCAATCAATACATCCCTAAAAAGCCCCAGTTCTAAGGACCATTGAGAATTTATATGCCAAAAATAATTGGTTAATCCTGGAATTGTTTTTGTTCATCATTATGTTTCCTTTATACTGGAAAATAAACCCAGAAACAATTAAATTGATTATGTATGTATTTATTTTTTCATTTGTTATAAATTGATTACACCCAATGTATATATCTGCAAAGGTAGTTCACTCCATACAGTTTTTAATATTTTCAAGTCCTGTTTGTCATGAGTTGGCAGAGATGAATTAAGGCAGAATGGAGTCCTAGGCAAGGTAGCATCTTTGACCTCAGCCCCAAATCCCTTCGATTTACATTTATGAAGTTTGAAATAGCCTCCCCATTTGTATTTTCTGTGCTGGAATGACCTCATCAGATACGAAGTGTCTGCCTGACTAATCACAGTTGATTAGCTAACAATCAATCTGCCCAAAGTACCAAATTATCCGGCAGTTACAACATTTGTAAAAATGCAAGAGCGGGGCAGGTGGTATACATGCAATGTTCTGTTTCAGGCAGAATGTTAAGCAGGCTGTGGACAGAGGAGCACTGGAACTAGGGAGACAGCCAAGATACAAGGCAGACAGTTATAAGGAAGCACTGACAAGAACCACCTGAACATTTGCTTAGGCACTGACAAAATGTACTGAGCGGAATTTAAATTTGGTGCCTGGTGGTCTCACTGCAACATGTACAGCTAGTAATTGTACAGATCCCTGCACATTTAGTGACAGTGCCTCTTAACTGAGAAGATGGACTCTGGTGTGGGATACAGTTCCATGAATGGAGGACTGGGAGGTGTCCACGGGGAGTTAATGGGAGCTGATGGATCCTTACATTAGTGCTGTTAGTCAGGCTTCCCCATGCTGCCATTTCAGCTTCCTGTGTGCTTCTCTGCCTACAGCCAGTCACACAGACCTGTTGTCAGACACAACCCTCATTTAAAAACCATTGGAGAATAGCCAATTTCTATTTTCTTTCACAAAGTATTTATTACATTTCCAAAGCAAAATATACTTTAATAATAACAGATAAAATAAAACATATTAACAAGGGTTCACCTTGTGGCAAAATATAAACAGAACAAACCCTGGTTCATCATTGTCAGAAATGCAGAAATAAGGGCCAACCTTACAAAAATGAAGACAAGAGACACCATTTTGGAATGCTGCATTTATAGTCTATGTGAACAGGACCCCACAAAAAAAGAGCCAATGAGTAGTCAAAATGAGAGGTTGAGGCCCTTCCACAGACTCAGACGAGGGCTTGGTAATAAAGACAAAAGGAAAGACTGTAGAAAAGAAAGAAAGGAACAGATGTTGAGAGGAAACCCTGCCTAGGGGATACAAACTCCACTCACTGACCAAATATCTATAAGCTTACGGGCTGGGGATCCAAGGTGGGCATTTGATGGTGGCTCAACCAAGGAGACCATATCTTAAGAAAGGTATTGTGAGTGTTGTGCAAAATAGCCATCATCTTCTCCAGCACCATGGTGCCCATTATTATTTTTTAATTTCTCGAAAGCACACTCATGGTTGCTTCCAGGGTTGCTATTTTCACAATGGATGGTGCTCATTTTCTGTCAGTGTTCTTAGTGCTGTATGTGCTCTTCATAGTCATGATGAGTCATTATTTGCCAGTGTACTGCTAGCTTACACACCTATTTCTCCTTCAGTATAGTCACTATCATTGTGTTATCACATATTACAGACAGAAGAAAAGGGCAGGAAGGATCGGTGTTACAGAAAAGGACAAAGTACCAGATTTAGGAGAAGAAACGTAAAATTATAGGGACAGACTGAATTTGTAGAAGATGAATCCTTGTGTCTCTGTGGGAGCTCGAGTCCAAGACACAGTCTGTACAAAGAGGCCCAGAGGTCTCTCCTGGTTGGAATTAAGCCCTTCAGCTTCTGATAGTAAATCCCACTCACTGTCCTTCAGCTGTCAGGTTCAAGAGCCCCTACTATCCACTAAGGTTCTGGCATTTGACCATTCAATGACAAGGGGTAGGGCTTAATGCGAGGTACAGAAAAGTCAAAGTACTGTGTTCAGCCTGGGCCAAAATCCAACAGACTACAGAAGCATCAATGTGAAGGCTTGCACAGGTACTTGCAGATACCACAGGAACCCTACACTTTATTGTTAACTCTTTCAGTCTATTCCAACTTACTTTTCTCAACACAACTAGAAATAATGTAAAATGCATAATCCCTTACAGTATAAGAAACTAGATAAATACAGTATATTATGCTTACATCTTTCCTGAGACCTGGACACCTGACACCACCTGTCAGTAGAAAGCTAGTCATCTACAGGCCGCTTTCAGTTGGCTAGAATTGGACTTTAAAACAATATTAATTTCAACATAATTGTCAAGAAGTGAGAGTTAGTCTGTGCGGCTGAAGCTCTGCACGGGTGCCTGCGACAGCCTTCCTGTGTTCCTGAGATCATGCGTTTGATTGTTTGTACGTTATTGCCCCAGCTTGTTTGACTCTTTTCGCTACTCTGTGCTCTTGTGACCCCAGCTTGTTCTGTGACTTCTGCCTGCCACTTGGTACTTCTCTGTTCTGCTCCAGTGCCAGATTCCTGCACAGGACTCACTGAGGTCGCAGAGACTGACCTTCCCTACCATGGTGACATAATCCGGCACTCGTGCCTCTCCATGTCCTTTCCCACCTGTTCTGCCATCCAGGGGCTCTGGGGCTGGAGCTGTAAGGGAGGCCTCATCAACTCGGACTCCACCAAGGGACGTGACAGTTATTTCAATATTCTCAACAATGTGAATATACTTATTATTTGTAAAGTTTTCTTAAAAGGTGGATCTAAAACTTAACTGGATGGTATTTTTTTAAACTCCCGGGTTTCCTAAACATTTGCCCTGTTTCGTTTTAATAAGATATTATTTTCACCTCATTTTTGCATCTCAGTGCTGCTGACCACCTCCTGCCTCTTTCAGCTACTTCATGTACACATGCACTTGCTCTATCATACATGTTATTGCTGAGGACCAGCATTTTTTTTAATGTGCAATACTATATCTTGTTTTAACTATGTATAAATAAATGGTGATTTTATAAAATATGCAGTAAGAGCCTTTAAAGGCCCCAATTTATATGATGTGTGTTTTATTACTGAATTGTGTGGCGCTACGACCACTTTCTTAGGTCAACCGTGAACGTTATAATTGTTCAATATAACAGGAAGTGCCAAACAAGGACCTTCATGGCAGGATCACCAGGTATTATTTCAAAGAAAGCTGTAGATTTTAAAAGACTGACAATGTTTTAAATTACATTAACATGTTAAAGCTGATATGCAATTTTGGTGATTAGGTTTAGATCAACTTTAAGAGCAAATGTGTTTGTTAATAAAATAAAGTATTGTAGCAATATTTTATTTTAGATAACATAGGTTCAATAAATGTAGTCAGATATATTGAGCTACGGTATATATGAAAGCCGAACAAAGAGCTGCAAATCATATACAGTAGTGTATACAGATTCAGAATCCTTAGGTGGTGTACAACACATGATGTGTGTCCTGGCACTGATGTCCTCTAGAGGCTTGTTCTAGTACAGGACACACAAGAAGTCAATTTGGATTCCTTCCATAGATTGTCCTCTGCTGTTTATATTCCCATCAGTAGTCTTGATGAAACTGAGACCATTTTAGGGGCTAACATGAAAGCTTCAGGCACACTTTCTTAGAATCTTGTTTCTAAGTGTTTAAGGAAAAGTAGGACAATGAGTCAAGGCAACACTACATTAATAGCTGTCTATATATTTAAACTTGTATAGCTTTATCTCCATCACATAGTACAGAAACCTTTTGTTACACTGCTCTCCCTCTTTCTCTTTCACTTGTATTCCACTTTAGTTTCATTGCTTTTGTTCTTATTTACAAAGTCAGGTTTAGGTCTTGGCTGAGCCATAACAACCAGGATTGCTTTCTTGAGGTTGGACAGCCAGCCCAAGCTGTCCATGACAAGCTGCCCATTTATCGTAAGTACTTGAGAGTATTTATTTTATCTCACCTTTCCTTCCCGCACTTGTGTGACTGCTCCAGTCATCAAACAAGGATCAGCATGATTGGAAAACGTAGTGATGGCAGTCTTTCTCCGTCGCACACAGCACTCATGACATAAATCATTATTGTCCTTTAATACAATTAACAAGCTGGTATCAGATAATCCGCACAGCTGAAAGGAACCAGAAGTTAGATTGTGAAGCTTGTATTGAGGTAGAAACTGAGTTTTTTTTGCTGCCCATTGCTTTTGCGAGAAGTGTATTGAGCAGAACTGAGATCATCTCTGAATGAACACCTATGTGACAAGAAGACTCCCCTTCTATACTGATGTCAGTCTGCATCAATTTGGTCTTTTAAGATGATGGGGCCAAAAATGGCTTCACCCTCTTTAACGTCACCAACCCAGTGCACAGGGGAGATAGATTCTTCCAAATGTTATACAACCAGTGTTGGAACTATACTGATACCAGCCCATGTCAGCACCTGAGGATGATGTCCAGAAAAGGTATGCAAAAGTGTATCTAAAGCCAACACTTCTATTTTATTCTGGAGTGTAGAAGGGTTAGAACCCCCATCAGAATTTTATTGCTATCCTTGTCTCTGTGGAGGGGATTCATCCTTTGTATTTGTCCTGTATTTTGACCATTGTCATAGCACACAAACTGATGAAAATGCATAATATACAGTTAGCAGTATATTGAGAATTGATGGAAGATTCTCTAATAGGGGCATTAGTTTCAGTGACAACCATCTAAAAAAAAGGATTCCCCTTACTTTAGAGAAATTTGTTTTCACTTTCTTGTGTGCCCCAAGGATAGGGAGTGAAGAGAAAGCTATCCAATGATACATAGATAGCAAACAAAGGGCCTGTGATGCTGTTGTTTCTGTCAGAACTTGATCTTTTTTTCATACGTCAGTGCAAAAGCAGCTTGAAGCAACTTAGGAGCAGGTCAACTGCAGATCAGAAGAGGTCAACTACACCTGTAAATTAACTCGAAATTCTCTCAGAAGCTTCTCAAATGCAAGCGCAATGCACGTAAAAGTATGCTGCCTTTTCCCATCTACACAGGCCCTAAGTGCGAAATGTATCTGCATTCAAAGGATATCTATGTTATCTATGCAGGCCACACAGACACCCTCTCGCCAACTGATCACAGGGGAGGAACAGATCGGCCAGGTTTGAAACCTTTTGTTAGATTGCTATTGTTGTCTTGCATATTGCATAGAGTTTTGACTTATGTATATTGCTTTACTAGAACAAAAGTGTTAAAAAAAAGTAAAATCTTAGAAGCCATTGACAACTGATTTTTTAATTTACACTGAAAATGATCATCCATATGAGATGTATGGGATTCCAGCTGTCTTGACAATGAGGACCACACCCGTCACAAGGAACGAACATCTGCTTGCTATGATGATCAAAGCTTTATTTAACACATGTGTTAGTATAATATAAGAGGAAATTATTCTGATAGGTCAAGTAAATTAGCACAAGTAATGAGATACATCCCAGATTGGGTGAACACATAATACATCATATACAGTATGAAATGACAATAGGAGATATACTGTATATTCAGTCAATAAGTTAAGCAGTTAAACATCTAACCATCGTCTCTAAATAATTTTTACATATGTTGACACCATTTGTGGTTTTTACTAATGTCTAAAAAAACAAGGCACAACGTCCTTTACTTCCATGAGGAACTGTACAGTCATACAGTTGTGCACGGGTATAAGGAAACACTAAATTCATATAAAATGACAGATAAATGTATCTCACAAAACTAGGACGAAAGCTTTGCAAATCTTCAAATCTAACGCACAGTTAAATTCACCAAGATCTTCAAGGTAGAAAACCAGGAAAGGGGTTGTTTTATGGGAGGGTATGATAACATGTTGGGTAGAGTGAAAAAGGGATACGGGGTGGAGAGAGTAGTAGATGGGATAAGAGAGGGGGAGCTAAGCATAGGGGGGTGAGGGGAGGAGTAG
Organism: Nanorana parkeri; assembly: GCF_000935625.1. NCBI lineage: Eukaryota > Metazoa > Chordata > Amphibia > Anura > Dicroglossidae > Nanorana > Nanorana parkeri. The sequence continues at coordinate 434,850 of NW_017306294.1, read as the reverse complement.
GAGAGGGTGCTAGGGCAAGTTGATAGCATTGTTGGAGACGGGAGAAAAGGGGAGGGGGCAGTTGCGTGGGGTTCTGCTCTTCACGTGATGGTCGGCCAGTGTGAGTTGTTGAATAGTGTCATGGACTGCGTTCCAGAAAGAGACCAAAGTTTGGAACAATTCCAGAAAATATGAGACATAAGTGCTTGGTTCAATTCCTCAACACCAAGAGTAGTGTGTGTGTTTGGGGGATGGGAATGGCTTATTTATCTTGTTTAATTAGTAGGGATGCACTGATACCAGTTTTTCGGAAATTAGTACGAGTACTGATATTTATATTTCAGTACACACTGATACCGAGTACCAATACCGATACTTCCGCTAGCATGGATCCGGCTTCTTGATTGGTCGAGGAAGCCGGCTTCATGCTTTTTGGCTGGATCGATGTCGATTGGCCGGGAAGCCGGCTTCCCAGCCAGCAGCATGGAGCCGGCCAAACAGTATGGAGGCAGTTTCCCGTCCAATCAGGAATCCGGGAGGCGGACCATTACCTTGATTCATGGATTGACCAGGAAGCCGGCTCCATGTTCCCTCATGGCACTGCCAATTAGAGGAAACCTCCCTCTGACCAGAAGTACCGGTATCTGGGGTATGTATCAGGGCATTTGAGTGAGTATGAGTACTTGCCCAAATACTCAGTATAGGCACCGATACCGATACTAGTATCAGTGAATTCCTATTGATAAGTGTTGTACTTTGTACCATCTTGTTAGTATTGTGTAACCCTGTTCTTTGAATGTGTATGAAACATCTGTGTGGGAAGTATAGCATACTGTCTTGTTGCGGTGGTTTGAGATGGATATAAAGCTCATCTTCCCATTTCTTTATAAAAGGAGGGGAATCCTCATTTGCTTTTTATGAAAGTCTCACATTTTAGATTTATAACTATGTGGATTAGGACTGGGGTGGGTGGATTAATTTTTTACAGTGTTGTACTTGTCTTTTCACTTCGAGTCTTTATTTGCATCCATCCAAGGAAGTTTCCTGCAATAAGATTATAATAACAACTAACTATCTTAAAATGTGCTAACCACACCCAGAACATTTTTTAAAAGCAAAAGCTGTGTATTCTGGCCAAAAAGCAAGGATGGATGAAAAGCAGGATGGTAGGTTCTGGCATGATACACTTTAGTTAACTGCTATGAGAACATGGTGCCAGGAACACCACAGCAGACCCACCAGAGCTGCAAGTTCCAAGTATAGAAGGAACAGAATATTTTACTGTCTAGAAACGTCAATTCTCTTTTAGAAGTTTGCAATTTATCTATTTAATAATGGAACTGTAATATGAATGACAATTTACATGAACAAGGTGGAAATATATCAAAGTCATGACATAATAAAACAAACCTTTTTCATACTTAAGTGTATGCATAATTGTGGCATTTAATGATAGACAATATTACCACTGTTTCTTTCATCGCATGATATTCATATATTGAATTATGAATAACCCTGTCCAGATACCAATGCAGACAACATTTGTGGAGAACAGTACAGTACTGAGAATATTATTTTCAATGTGTGAATACTAGTGCCCCACAGCCAGGATTTTGGAGGTATTTTTGCAATAAATTGATTAAACACAGCATGCATCTACATTGCTGCCTGTTCAGTCTGACAGAGGAGTCATGTGTAAGGCAATGGGAGGGACTTTAACACTAAGATGTCTATTTATAAACAAGATGCAGAACCATTCACCCTGCGGATCTCTATGAACATTCATTCTGTTGAAATAGAGGCAAAAACTAATGTATGTGTATTTATATGTATGTATGTATGTACAGTATGTATGTGTGAGTGTGTATATATATCGAGTAACAATACTTTTCCTCAAGTACTCTCCGATACCAGTTATCAATACCTTTTTTTTTTTTTTTGTGTCATGTTTTTCTAATACAGACTAATGATTTTAGGACAGTGGTGAAGCGCCAAGGCCCACTCGCAACTGCGACCCTGGTAGTTTTGCCACTAACTCCAAGCTTTAGAGGGGTTACAAATCTCAGCAATACATTATATAGCAATGCAGAATACCACCAGCTATGTAGGAGTACAAATCTCAGCAATACATTATGCAGCAACGCAGAATGGAATCGGCTATACAGGACTAAAAATTCCAGCAATACATTGTACAGGAATGGAGAATCCCATCAGCTATAGAGGACTACAAATCTCAGCAATACATTATGCACCAATGCAGAATACCATCAGTTGAAGAGGACTACAAATCCCAATACATTATACAGCAATGCAGAATAGAGCATAGGACAGAAACAGCAGGCAATATTTTTTAAGTAGTTGTGGAGTTCAGGTGCAGTCTTGCTGCCCCATACCTATACATACTCTGTGCTGCTGCTCTGCTCCAGGGTGCCGGCCTGATGTCTCGGGCAGAGGGTCTCAGGAGGGGAAGATGTGCGGAGGGTCTTAGGAGGGGCAGATGTGTGGAGGCTCTCAGGAGTGGGAGACATGCAGAGGGTCTCAGGAGGGTGAAATGTTCGGAAGGTCTCAGGAGGAGAAATGTGCTGGCTGGCGAAAGCACTGTAAACAGGTGACGCGTGGTTCCCAAAAAAGTTACCGCAAGGTCCCCAGCAAAACTGGTACCTAAGGCAGACGCTTCAATTTGCATAATGAAAGCGCCAGTATCGCTTTTTGGTAGTGGAGGAAAGTACTAGTACTCGTGCAAATGCTCAGTATTAGCACTGATATACCAGTATCGGTGCATCACTAATATACTGTATAAATATAATATATATTTGTCCTGAAAAGAAAATATACCAATAATGTTTGGAATGAATGTGTCTTCATTTGCACAGATCGAATGTTCAGAGATTCGCAGGGTGAATGGCTCTGAAAATTAACCTAGTCCATAAGCCATAAAGACATCATATAGTCTGCTTTGGTCTGGAGTATTGTTAGTACTGTAAAACACATAAGTCACCCTGAAGATTGAACAGATATACCACCTGCAGTGCGCTGCAGTGGATGGTGGGCACAATCAAATATGGGTTTATTTTAACAAGACATGGTTAGATAACACTTGGACTTCAAAAGCCCATGTATTGTATCCAATGTACCAAATGCTACAGACATTGTACCTATATGATATGCCTGAAACGCTGTATTACAAGCCAAAATTACAGCTCCACATTCTGGAGTCATATACAAATAACTAATGAAAAAGGATCAGCTTTATGTTGTACAATCACTGTATTATATGCCTGAATGTTTACTTAGAATGTATACCACTTAAAGGATGCCACACGTAGGAGTATTTGTGGTGCAAATCATAAAAATATACTATTTTATGCTGCTGATGATAGTCAGCATATCAAGAACAAAACAATATTAAATATTAAGCATGCCATATGGCATACAATCAATATATTTACACTATATTTATGTTTTATGCAATAATAGCTAAATAGCTGAAAACCAGTACTACTATCAAAGTGATTTACCATCATGTACAATTAATAACAAAATGAACTCATCAATATCTACGACTTCAAATAATATAACCATCATTACCATATTGCATTTCACTTGTTGCTCCCAAATGTCACTTACATTAAAAGAAAAAACAAGTCAAGCCTACCATTGCTGACCTCTCCTTCTGAAAATGATAGTCCCCTGGCTGGCATTCCAATGTTTTGTCCTCTCTACTTTCTGAATCACTGATGGAACACGTATACGGATAAGGAATTCTGACCTTTCTTCGACTTTCATTGGTTGCATGCTTGTTCCAGGTCTGAAGCCAAACCCAGCCAAGCAGCTATTTTCAGGAGGCCAACAATAACAACTCCAATATAGCTCTCATGATAGTTGTTCTTTAATTCTATTGCCATTTTTCTTCAGAAATTCCACAATTTGGGTTCTGTCAAGATAAAATTTAGGGGTGGCACATGTTGCCACCATCAAAGGAGAGAAGAACATTCAGCTTCACTGGCTTACTGCTGACATGCAGCTCTGTGTTATATTTTGCCTATTCCATGGTTTGAAAGCTGCAGAGTATCTACCTTCACAAACTTTTCTAGTAAGCTCAGTTGTGAGCTGGATGAGTAGTTCTTATCAGTTTTGATTTGTGTGTGTCTTTTTTCATGAAAGTCTTATCTTAGAGTGGCCGTACATAGCCCAATCCCTTCAAGCATGGATTGGTCGATGTAAGGCATCTCTAGGTGGGCTAACAAGTGGTTCTGAGAGTCAGAAATCCCTGTGCAACAATCATAACCTGTTTTATGGAGAACAGGGAAGGAGGTTGTTTATCTGAGACTGTACTACTTCTGTTCATTATTCAATATTCAAGTCCCAAGGTGTATGAGAATGTGTAGCTATATTACCACCAGTTGTTCTTGCAGCGAGATCTACCCAGGTATGGCCACCATTAGGTCATCTCTTTTCCAATAATCCCATCCAGTTGTCTTGTTTCCTCAGAGTTTACCATCCCACTGTCTAACATATGGACAATTTTGTCATGTGCAAAATTGTTTATATAAACATATAAAATACATCATAACTTGTAGGTGCTTGTGAGGCAGATGGTGCATATTTAATTCCTTTCATTTTGGACTGTAGAAGGGTGGAGGACAAAGGTGTATGGCCTTTGAAGAGTTAAATTGGACAACACAGGTATAAAGTATAGGTAGCACTACACTTACACTGAGGCTGACATCATCACTGACACCGTCTGTAGTCATTTTGGTGTCACCCCCTCTGATGGTGTCACCCAATGCGAACTGCACTCCCCGCATCCCTCCGTGACGCCACTGCCCTGCTGCAACTGATTGGGCCAGGAAGGGGGCTATCAGTCACAGTTTTGAGCTGGCATGGGCAAGCCACACACAGGTAAAAAAACATTTTCTAAAGGCTGGTAATACGTTTATTTCTTCAAAACAGAAGTAAAACCAAACCATTTTTTTGGCTTTACTTCTTTTGCACATTAGTGAATGTACTCCTGTGACCCAAAGTCAGCATATAGAAAGCAATAGCCCACTATTTACTGACAGCAGGGAGCCGCGCTGCAGCCAGGAAGGTTCCTGACAATATTGTCGGGATCCACTTGGCTACCTGATTGACAGTTGGCTCTGCCTCTCTAGAACCAGAACCAACTGTGCCCACCCCCTCCCCTGTCTTTGCTTCCAATAAACGCAGCAGATTCCCTGCGGAGAGTGGTGACTAATAGTGAGCGATTAGCAGTTATACGATTTCAGTGTCCCATGCTGGCTCTTCATATGGGGAAGAGTATATTTTACTCCCATAACACTTCTCCTTTAAAAATGCTTAAAGGATATTTAAACCCTCCCATTTTTTTGCATATATCTACTGCTAGCAAGCAGTAGATATATGCAAAAAGTTGAAAAAAAAAACAAAACCTGCTCAAACAGCAGTTTAGACTCACCTGTGTTCCGTGCGCGGTCCCGTGCGAAAATGAGAAATTTCTCGAGCGGCCGCAAATGATCTTGGGGCGGGCGCATGCGCAGTTCTTATTTTCGGCCGAGACACGACGAGGGACGCAAGGTAAGTCTATGGACGCGTGCACCGCATGCAGACACCGCTGGATTGGAGGGACAGAGCAGTCAGTGCTGGATCGGAGAGCCGCCGCACCGCTGGAGAGAAGGCTGAAAACATCAGGAAAGAAGAGGAAGATCGGAAAAAGAGACATCATTTAAGGTAAGTGCTAACATTAACATGGGGGGAGGGAAATTTTTTTTTTTTGCTTTTAATGTCACTTTAAATGCTACTAAAACAATCGCAGAGAAATACTCAGCATTTGTATACAAACATCAGGTAACCATTTATCATAAATAATGTTAAGCAGTCAGCAAATATAAGAAGGAAATTGTGAGCTCTCACGAGCAGGGTCCTCCTTATACTCTTGTGTTGAATTGTATTGTAACTGTACTGTCTCCCCATAATTTCTAAAGTGCTGTGCAAAATATATAAATCCCGTATAATAGTAATATGAGGTCAGAGAGTGGTGCTGTGTTTTGAATGCTTGTCAGTGAGAAAGGAGTTAAAGCATTGCAGAGTAGTTAAGCTGTGAGGGTGGGCTGTGGACCTGTGAGACAGGAGGAGGTACAGGGGAAGGGATGGAGAGAAGACCACACACACAGTCTCCTGCTCCTCCTGCCTCAGCTACTAATCCTCTATGTTTGGAGCAAGCAGGGCAGAAAGCAGCCAACAGAGAAGAAAAAAAAAAGAAAAATAGAAAAACACCCATGTTACCCCAAGCTGCCAGCTCTGAAGAAATTCACTTAAGGCTGACTTTCACCCTCACAAACAGCAAGAATGCGAGGAATTCATCAAGGCGAGCAGGAGTGTGGGCCTGCTAAGAAAAAGTGCCTTGTATTAGTGCAGATTAATGTTTCCTAGCACCAGGTACACAGTGTTTTACTAAGAGATGGAAAACATAGTTGTAAACATAACATATAGAGTTATGTACAGTTGGTAACATTTAATAGACTGCAAGGACACTGTAGCAGGAATTATAAATGAGCTCATAACGTTTCTAGTTACCTCGTAATATTTTCCCACTCTGCAGATGTTATTGCAGCTTATCTTACTATATCATCAGCGTGACAGAACCCCCATGCTCATCTTCACAGAACAGACTTCTTCTGTGTGGTGTTTTTGTCTGGAATTTGTAATGAGAACTTTTTTTTAATTTAATGCACTGCAATATATAATATGTTGGCCCTTTTCATTTATAATAAAAGTAAAAGCAATGTTTATATTTCTCCTGCATGTGCTTGGGTGGGCAGCTCAAGCAAAGCATCATCTCATATACATTAGGTCCCTTTCACACTGGTGGTTCGATTAGGTCCTCCAGTTAGTTTTTCAGGCGGATTTGATCGGGAGCCCAATGATAATCTGGATCAATGTGGACCTGTCTCCATGTACATTCGATTACCCCCCACTCCGTCTACGTCGAGAAAAAAAAAAAGAACAGAGTTCTGTTTTGGTGGACCTGATCGTGGCAGATCGGAGGTAATCTGATGTAAACAAACACGTTTGCTTACATCTGACTCTTTATAGACTTAACATGGGTCCATACAGCTCAGTTTCAGTTTCTTGCAATGGAGGACAAAAATGAACAGACACGGATGTCACAAGAGTGACATCTGTTTCATTCTGCTCTGATCAGCAGGGGATCTGTGCACAGATCCCCTGCTGATTGGAACGGACAGTGCCCATCTGAAAGGGGCGTTCATTTCCTTTTAAAGCTGAAGTCAGGATTAGGGAAGAAAACACCCATTAATGCAATTGTGTGGTCATATAATAATTGTATTTATTTTTAAATGCCGCTAATGTAAGCAGCACTCAGATTGGGGGATCAGCACTAGAAGTCTATTGAGTATCTTTCAGTGCACACGCGCCGACAAGAAACGTGCTGACAGAAAGGGAAGAGAGATGACCTCACTGGTCTGCTGCTACTCCTTTAATATTAATCACAGGCTGCAGGGAGGAAGGTAACCAGGGTTTAGTGCAAAACTGCAGTAGAGAAAGGTCGGGTCACCAGCTGTCTTTCCTGTCTGACAGAACAGACAGGTGACAGGAATGAGCGTGCATGTTTCATTCTATACCGTAAACAGCCTATTTATGTTCTAGAATAACTATACTTATATGGTTTTACTTAAATATAGTGTGTTGCCCTCCTGCTTCCACTCTTCCTATTGCTGTTCTGCCTGTCAGGTTTGTGTCCAGCCAGGACTCGATGGGCAAATATTCATATTCTTTAGAAGGTAAAATAGCTTCCATATATGTATTTTAACTTTGTTTTTAGCTGGCTACGATGAGTTCAGCTCTAATATATATTAGCAAGGCTGCTCCAGTATTTTTTCCTCTGAAACTCAAAATACAATATTTCTAAGTCGCTGATCCAAAACAAGCATGTAGATCAGGATTTCTGACCTTCCTCTTACTTTATTAGCAGCAGGCTTGTTCCAGTACACTGTTCTTAGTTCTACTCGCTGTGGATGCCACTTTGGGTTTGAGCAGGAACAAATAAAACTACTTATTAAGGCCTTGCTAGCCTTGGTGAAGGTGGTCGGACATAAATGCCCATACCATAAATCTTCAGCAATATCTTCAACGATATTCTGTGTGCTGCACGGTGCTGCCTTAGCGTGTATGTATAGATGCAAACTGTCCTGGATTTGCAGAGACAGTCCCTCATCTTGGACCTTAGTGCTGATGATGTTATGTCCTGGGAAATGTCATGAGATAACAGTGTCACTCTTAGTTTAGTTTCTCTCATAAGACTCTCATGAACTCAGTATTTAGGTCATTAGGGAGTCTTGGCTCCATCTACTGGAAGTAATGCCCTACGATTGGTGCTCATGATTGGGTGACTGCTTTATAAATCAGCCCCATAGTGCCATAGATAAAAAATATAATTTTCTGATTAGGTTAATATTGGGCAAATCAATAATCATCTCATGCCTATAGGTAACCTGAGACATTTTTTATCCATATATTTTGCTACATGAGCTGCCAATAACTATGCATCATATTAGTCCAGTTTGGTCTTTTTAAGCCTAAAAACCTCAGTCCCATTATGACTGCATTATAGGCATGATGTGCCAATCTTTTGTTCAGAAGAAGTCGCAAGTAACAGGATTGGTAACATGTGGCCATAATAGTCTATTGCCAGCTTTTTTTAAGATTGGGTCTGTTAATTATAAATGTAGCATAGGTGCCATATCAGTTAACGGCTACCATTTCCTGAACAAATCCTACACATTTCTCTGGGTCCTAGATTTGGCTTGATACAAACTTTCCAATAATTATGAGAGTAAATTAAAGTATTTTGAAGATGTACTACCTGAAAATATACATGCTGGGGACTTCTGTGTATTGCGTTTGCAGTACCAGTCCACAGTACCAGTCAAGTCTCCAGGAGCAGTGTTCTGTGAACATACAACAAAAGTTTAGATTCTATATTTTTTAGATATGTCTTAATATGTTACACATGTAATGCTAAACCAGAATGAGAAAGTGTGTTCATTTTTTAAAATACTTTAAAAATCACCTGAATTTACAAGGATATTTTCTGTGTGCTCGGAAGAATGCAGTGTCCTGGTGATTGAGCCTTTATTTGGGAGTTGCCAGTGTAGTTTATCAAACCAAAACACACACACTATACCAAAAAGTCAGAAGTTTATACGACATATGTGCTCTTATAAGTTTGCAAAAAAAAAAAAAATGAAACAAAAACAAATTTATATTCAGTAAAGTCATGTAAAGTACAAAGATGATGTAAAATAAAGCTAAACATTGCCCAAGTATTTCAGTATACTGATGTCAGATTTCAGATTAGCGGTCACAGGCATTGTACTGTGTACATGGCTATTTTGTGAACGTGGAAGGAGGTTTATGATGCACACAGTACATCATTTAATGGAATAGCTGAAAACATGTTGGAAAAGCTCTAGGAGACTGGGCAACAGTTACTTCCTTTTCTGTGGAGAAAAGAATATGAGACTTTCACGGTCACGCCCGCACTTTGCCAAGTCAGAGAGAAGATCGTGGTGGGTCCTGTCTGCACAGCGATGTGGAAGAGGTGGGCAGCTGTCTCACTATTTGTTGCTCTTGGTGAGATATCTGTCCATCTATGGCCACCCTAGGAGTATACACAGTATGCAATCTTCCCTGATGCCAAGGAAACAGATCATAAGGTGTCTGGATTCCTCTTTCCCTATATTGGAGTTTTCGTGAACGCAGTGGAATTAAAACACATAGTAATACAGGAAGCATTCATTCTGTACCATAATTGCATGTGCTTTTATGATATATAAACGTTTTGTACTTGTTTTGGAGTTCTATATAATGGTCATGTGATCTTGGGGGGGGGGTGTGTGTTGTTTTATAGCAGGTAAGCAAGTTCCCCATCTATGTAAAGCTGGTCATACACAGTTATATTTTCTTTGTTCAACCTGCAGGGTGAATGAAAGAGATAGAACAGATTATTCCATCCTTGTTTACGAGAGCGCGTGGCACTCATTTGCGGCTATAACTATACTATCACTATTTTCCGGGCCGGGCCACTGCAAAAGTCTGAATAATGCACAAGTGTATTGTTTTTTATGTTTAGAGCGGCTCCACACGTATTCGTACAGCTGAATATGCGCGTACAACCGCTCCAGTGTGAATGGAGACTCCACTTTTAGGCACAGTGGTCGCATCTGGGAAAGGGTCTACACCGCTGGTTTGTGCCAATGAAAATGTTGCAAAAAGAGTCAAGGGGGAAATTGAGATAGGATGACCCACTGCTGAGCATATACATTGAACTTTTATGAAGGGGACATACTTAAATAAATTATATATAAGGAAAAAAAACCTGGTTTATAGGACCAGCCAACTTCCAGCCTGTACTTTACTTGTGTAGGATAACACATAAAATAAAGCATCTAATTGGCATCTTAGGTAACCCTTTGGTTTTTTTCCTTTTACACTCAAGGCTTCATATATTACAAATTTAAACATATAAATTGCAGTTCAAGTGTGTGACCTCTGTTAGCTCATGCAAAAGTACTTTTCATTAAGCTTATTTGTTGTTTCTTAAAAAAGAGAGGGTTTGAAGCCATTCCAATCATGAACAGACATTGAAAAGAGTAATATTTAGAAGACCGTAAACTTGTCCTGCCCTGCCCTGAGTTTCTTCTGCCAGCTGCCAGCACCTTTCCCATGTCTCTGTTCTGCAGTGACTCACTTGTGAACATATTATTTACACCTTCAGCATCAAGCTTCAGGAAGGAGGGCATGACCCTGTATAGAACTGCAGACTGTTTCTATGTGAGAGGAGACTGCCCCCTAGAGTTTGGAGAAATTTATTGCATCAGGTTTGGAGTATTGGCCATACCCTTTATTGCTAACCTAGGATGTTAAATTATTAAAGATGCATGTTTTTCTTAAGCTCCTTCCTCAGGTATTATACAATATTCAGGCAGGAACCAAAGGCTTATCTCAACACTATCTTCACTCCAATATTGCATAATCTCAGCATATATAATACTTACAATGGACATTGTAGGGTTGGGGATATTAAACCTGATACAGTGAGTACAGGATGGAAGCTTGGGGACCTTGGCTCATATCATGCAGTGGGGTTGAGGTGCGTCAAGTTATGGCACTGATTAGAGGATAACAGGGGAAAATGTTTGGCCTATGCCTTGTTAGCATTAAAGGATCATTTAATTGATTTGTTATTTGTAGAGGATGTTTAGTTATCAATGTGTTTTTTTTCTCCATAGTTCTTTGGTGTGGTATGGTATTTATAAATTAATCCTTTTAGCTCTACCAAAATGTGTTCTGAGAGGTTTGAACCACTGATTTCATCTACATAAAATATGATGAGTTATTAAGAACAGAGAGATTGACATGTTTCTAGGAATATACTTTGGCAACATGTTGAAATGTTCCTAGTATTTAATTTACTTATCTTGAAGGATATAAGGATTATATATACAGATTTTTAAATAACACAATGCAAAGAACAATGTCACTGCCGCCGATCTTTAAAGCAATCCTCCGTCTATGAACGCACACAGCTACTGCGGGCACGGCCGGGAACACGCACTCACGGGTGCCTCCATCAGCAAAACGGCTGTTGTGGGGGCACCCGTGCGTGTGCAGGGGGCGGGAGGGAGAGCGATGCAGGGAGGAACTAAAAATTTTTTAGGGAAAAACAAAAGACTATTTATAAAAAGATGGGCCTCCTAGGTATAAAAATTACAAAAACTGAAGCCTGTACACTGTACGTCGTCAGTCACGAAGGGGTTAAAGTAGAACTGAAGCCATTTTTTCCCGTTTTGGATAGAGTAAGAGAATGTTATAACCTTCTGTCAACTTTTTTGTGATAGGTTGCCACCTGTGCAATAAGTCCATCCGTGAAATTTCCTTACTACTAAATATTCCATGGTCAACTGTTAGTGGTATTATAAGAAAGTGGAAGCAACTAGGAACAACAGCAATTCAGCCACGAAGTGGTGAGCTACGTAAAATGACAGAGCAGGGTCAGCACACAGTGCGCAGAAGTCGCCAACTGTCTGCAGAGTCAATAGCTACAGACCTCCAAACTTCGCGTGGCCTTCAGATTGGCACAACAACAGTGCGTAGAGAGCTTCATGGAATGGGTTTCCATGGCTGAGCAGCTACACCCAAGCCTTACGTCACCAAGGGCAATGCAAAACGACGGATGTAGTGGCGTAAAGTGCGCCGCCACTGGACTCTAGAGAAGTGTTCTCTGGACTGACAAATCACGCTTCTCTGTCTGGCAATCCAATGGACGTGTCTGGGTTTGGCGGTTGCCAGAAGAACGGTACTTGCCTTACTGCATTGTGCCAAGTGTAAAGTTTGGTGAAGGGGGAATTATGGTGTGGGGTATGGGGGGAATATTTCACGAACACCTGAATCCAATGATTTGAAGGGGTGTCCCAATACTTTTGGCAATATAGTGTGTGTGTGTATATATATATATATATAGATATATACGTGTGTGTATATATATATATATATATCTATATTATTGAAAACAGCTAATTCATTTTTTAGGCACGCACAGGAAATTTGCAAAGGAGACACGTGGTCTGCTCAGATCAAACAGGTTTTTGATAATGGTATGGCTGCCCTGTATTGTTTTCCCATTATTCGTATACAGTCTACTCACAATGGGACAGTGTTATGGGGAAACTTTACATAAGCAAGCACGCCTATGCTGGTCAAGGCTTATTTAGACATTTGGCACTATTGACTAATGATGGCAATTCCTAATGCTGTGCTGCCACCTAGAGGTGGGAAAATGAAATACATCATATTTCGCTCTCATACAAGTCTTGAGGCACCGCCCACAGATGGGCTGACAATTTGTCTTAATAAAAGCCAGTAGCTGGAAAGCGAATGTGGGACTTCAACAGAGGGGGACTTCAACAAGGGGACCTCAACAGGTGGACTTCAATAAGGGGACTTCAACAAAGGAGGACTTCACACATCATATTGACTCTGACCAAGAGAGGACTCACCATAGAACTCTGAAACAAAGGACTTGCAACCAGAAGCAGTTTTCCTGCGAACGCTTAATTGCCAAGAAGTCCTCTTCTTTACGGAATTTGGCGGTGGAAGCAAAGTATTTTGGTGTTTCCTCTCTTAGAAACTATTCCATGTACTAGAAAGGATAGTGTAGTGGTGCATGTGTATGTATGTTTGTTTGTAGCTGTCTGTATGTTTGTTTTATTTTGTTTTTCCTGTAACTAGGTTTGTGCACACAGCATTTTTGACATGTAAAATACTTTAACCTCTTGCCGTCCGCCCGTAGTAAAAAAACGGACGGATGGCACTGCTGCATTGGCGGGTTGCCGTCTCCAGACGGCAATTTTTTTCTGCTCTAGCGGGCACGCACGCACGCAATTTTAAGGCTTGACATGTTTGGTGTCTTTTTACCCGACGTGACCCCGTCTTTTATATTTTACCAAGAAATTGGGTAATAATAAATGTTTTATCATTTAATATAGGGGAAACTGTTTTTTTTTTTTTAAATTTCGATAATTTTTCCTTAATATAGTAAAAAAATAAAAACCCCAGTGGTGAATAAATACCACCAAAAGAAAGCTCTATCTGTCCCCAAAAAAAGAGTATAAAATTCATTTCAGTACAGCGCTGCATGACGGAATAAATGTCAGTCAAAGTACCGCAGCGCTGAATACTGAAAAATGGCCTGGATGGGAAGGGGGTTTTACACCGCGGATGTCAACTGGTTAAATGCTACCGAGTCAGTTTCCTTAAGCTTTACTACAACAGACAAAAAAATTGAAATGAAAGTTTTGCCAAACATTACATTTGGGCTCATCCTTGAGATAAGCTTTACATCTGTGGGATTTGTAGTCCAAGCAAAACAAATAGATACAACAGGAATTGAGAGGCATCCCTCCAAAGAGGAACATCCCCTGAGGTTCGCAGGGTCACCAGAACTAGTGTCCCCATTGGAAGATGTCCTGTTCTGATGACAACCCAAAATTTGAGATTTTCTGTCATTCTCAGTGATATTGTTCACTAGAAAAAAGTGAATCACCCTAACAGGAAACACAGACAACAATAGGAACCTGAAAGTTTTTACTTCAGTTATACTTTAATTCATTTGAAGAATACAAACATTCAGTAACAACTAACAATGTCACATTATATGGATGTTCCTGTTTCTGTTGTGAGATCTGTTTTTATATAACTCTGTCAATTCTCACTTTATTAAATACTTTATTTACACTGTATATTGACTGCATACATAGTTACATGACCTATTTACCTTTGGGCTTATTTAAGGCAGAGCACAGAACAGTGGTGATATTAAAAAGTTCAATAGCCCATGGAAAACTAAAAAGTTTCCTGGTTTTGGAGTCAGATCAACCCAAGGTCTGAATGCTACTGCATTTGCACACTGTAAGGACACCAGATGACGTTACCGCCGGTCAGCACATTCTGCTGTGTGAGGACCCGACCCTCTTAGCCCCGCCCCCTGACCGGGGAGACGAGGAAGAGGGCTGCTGGAGAAGGTAAGTCTGGAGTGGGAGGGGGGCTTCCTGTAGTGCTGACTCCTATTATAATGTATTGCTGGGACTTGTAGTCCCGCATAGCTGGTGGTATTCTGCATTGCTGTATGATGATTATACAGCAATGCAGAATAGCTCCAACTATGTAGGACTACATGTCCCAGCAATGCATTATATTTTTAAGTAGGGATACACCA
>NW_017306294.1:409942-420019 GCF_000935625.1 Nanorana parkeri | reverse complement strand
GAGAGCTGGGGGGGGGGGGGGTGCTAGTGTATCGGTATTCTGCATACCTGACTTTTATTATAATGTATTGCTGGAACCTGGGACTTGTAGTCCCGCATAGCTCCAACTACAAGTCCCAGCAATGCATTATAGAGGGGGGGGAATGCTGGTGGCATTCTGCATTGATGACTTATTATAATGTATTGCTGGGACTTGTAGTCCTGCATAGCTGGTGGTATTCTGCATTGCTGTATGATGATTATACAGCAATGCAGAATAGCACCAATTATGTAGCAATACATTATATTTTTATGTAGGGATACACCAGTGCCAATACTGGGCATTTTCACGAGTACTCATACTCGTGAAAATGCCTTGATACTAAACGCAGATACCGGTGTTCTGTCGAGAACGCTGATGTAGTCGAATTTGCCGACCTCAGCATCTGCGCTTAAACACAGACCGGTATTATTGAGGGAACAGGCATTCATTTACAAAGTATTTTGTTTAAATTGTTAATTGTGACCGCTAATAATAGTCCATCCATCATTTATTGCCACCCATCATTTACTGCCATGGACGGTATATTATTAACGTTCACAATTAACAATTACAAACGAATACTTTGTAAATAAATGCCGGTTTCCTTGGTAATCCCGTCTGTACGCAAGCACAAATACTGGGTCAGCGTTCTCGGCAGAACAACACACTAAAATTTTAAACAAGCGGCTGCCCGAGGTCCCGTGCTTGCTGGGGACCTCGGCAGCCTTCCTGTTAACCATGCGGTGCCATGGCGGTTGGAGGCCCTTCATGGTTTCTGGCACCGGGGCCCTGAAGGTTCTAGTTACGCCTCTGTGTTCCCCTATCATGTCAACAAGACCACCAAGGTCTCTTGGCCGGAAAGAAAATGAACAGCCTCAAAATTGTTTTTGTTTTCTTCCCGATATGCCTGAGCTGGATATTTCCTCATTGTAGGCTACACACCAATGAAAGTACATAATACAACTATTTGAATTCAGCAACCCAATGGTTAGTATAAATGTTAACCCCACTGCCCTTTGTTGTTCATGGGGGTCTTTAAGTTGGCCATTCACTGTTATATTTGTTTTGTTCAACCTGCGGGATATAAACAAAAATATGTAACAGATTCCTCCATCCACGCTAAATAGCTTGCATGAACAAATTTCCCATGGAGCTATTGTATTCTGACAGTGGTGAGTGTGCCGCTGTCAGAATACCCGAACAATTTTCTGACTGGCTCCTTTGATTTTCTGATCAAAGGGTGCCGGACGGAAGGCTATCAACAGGGGCACCCACTGAACGAATTTCGTCCGGTTCATGAAAAACCGAACGAAAATTTGCTAGTTTGTGGCCAGCTTCAGTCTCATGAATATAGATAATCTCTATAAGGTTTATGATTTAACCTGGAAGTATAGATCCAGCTGAAAGGAATCAATTTTTCAGCCTGCAGGTGCACACTTGGTAATTGTGAACACTTAGCATGTGCTGCTAGGTGAATACTTAGTCCTGTTCTGGCTGCATTATTACTAGAGTACCAGAAATAGGGAAAAGGTATCTTACCAATAGAGTTGAAATTACTATTTTTTGCACATGAGGGATAATGGAAGCCAAGCATTAGGTAACTCAGCTATGATCTACAAGACTCTTTCACTTTCATTTTGCCAAAGGGTTGTATGCATAGCAAAATATTATTTTCTCCTGTGATCAGACAACACATACTTTAGCTATAATAAACTCAGTACTTAAATATCTACAGCATTTCATAGTGACCTTTTTTTCCTGCAATACAGAAGATACTGCATGGTACCTCTGTAAAAACAATGTAAACATTCTGTAAAGGCTTAAGCTAAAAGGACAAAAGAAATATTCCCATATGTAAGAAAAAAAATGGTCTTAAAGCTACACTCCAGATATATATACAGTATATACCGTTGGGTGAAAAAGTGTTGGCCCACTTCCTGATTTTTCATTGTTTTGCACGTTTGTCACACTTTAATGTTTCAGATCATCACACAAATTTAAATATTAGTCAAATATAACACAAGTAAACACAACATGCAGTTTTTAAAGGAAGGTTTTTATTATTAAGGGAAAAGAAAATCCAAACCCACATGGCTCTGTGGGAAAAAGTGTTTGCCCCCCTGTTAAAACATAACTTAACTCTGGTTTATCACACCCGAGTTCAATTTCTCTAGCCACACCCGGGCCTGATTACTGCCACACCTGTTCGCAATCAAGAAATCACTTAAATAAGACTTGACTGACAAAGTAAAGTAGACCAAAAGATCCTCAAAAGCTACACATCATGCCGAGATCCCAAAAAATCCAGGAACAAATGAGCAAGAAAGTAATTGAGATCTAAAGTTTGGGACTCCAGCGAACCACAGTAAGAGCCATTATCCACAAATGGCGAAAACATGGAACAGTGCTGAACCTTCCCAGAAGTGGGCGGCCAACCAAAATTACCCCAAGAGCGCAGCGACGACTCATCCAAGAGGTCACAAAAGTCCCCACAACAACATCCAAAGAACTGCAGGCCTCACTTGCCTCAATTCAGGTCAGTAAAAGAATGAGTGGACAAACAGCGCTCTCGAAAGAGGAATTGGAGCTACGTAGTGTGCTGCCCTGAAAAACAGTGGGAGGACCTGTGCTTTCTGAAAAAAACTCACAACAGGGCGCAAAACTAGTAGGGTGGATGATTAGACATTGATATTGTCAAAGTGTACTAGGAAATTGTGTAAAAAAGGGAGTTTACACTTACTTTTGGATTTGGGGACCAGGAGAGGGGCGGCCTCCGAAGAAGATCGAGTGGTCCAGGGTCAAAGGCTGAAGGAGTTGTGAGAATTATCGGCCGCAGTTGGAGATTGAAGAGCTGTTAGCCGGAGGGGAAGGCGAGGCGGTACTGAGGCAGCGAGGCAGTACTGAGGCAGTGCTGGGTGCTGTGACCGCGTCCGTGTCACTCTCATATGGACCGGAGTGGGGGCAGTTTGTGAGCGGAATACTAAGTATGACTTACTGGTGCTATGGCTATGCTATGGCTCCAGTGAGTCATACTTAGTATTTCGTTCACAAACTGCCCCCACTACGGTCCATATGAGAGTGACACGGACGCGGTCACAGCACCCAGCACTGCCTCAGTACCGCCTCGCTGCCTCAGTACCGCCTCGCCTACCCCTCCGGCTAACAGCTCTTCAATCTCCAACTGCGGACGATAATTCTCACAACTCCTTCAGCCTTTGACCCTGGACCACTCGATCTTCTTGCGAGGCCGCCCCTCTCCTGGTCCCCACATCCAAACGTAAGTGTAAACTCCCTTTTTTACACAATTTCCTAGTACACCTTGACAATATCAATGTCTAATCATCCACCCAACTAGTTTTGCGCCCTGTTGTGAGTTTTTTTCAATTCAGGTCAGTGTTCATGACTCCACCATAAGAAAGAGACTGGGCAAAAATGGCCTGCATGGCAGAGTTCCAAGATGAAAACCGCTGCTGAGCAAAACGAACATAAAAGCTCGTCTCTGTTTTGCCAGAAAACATCTTGATGATCCCCAAGACTTTTGGGAAAATACTCTGTGGACTGACGAGACAAAAGTTGAACTTTTTGGAAGGTGTTTGTCCCATTACATCTGGCGTAAGAGTAACACCGCATTTCAGAAAAATAACATCATACCAACAGTAAAACATGGTGGTGGTAGTGTGATGGTCTGGGGCTGTTTTGCTGCTTCAGGACCTGGAAGACTTGCTGTGATAAATGGAACCATGAATTCTGCTGTCTACCAAAAAATCCTGAAGGATAATGTGCGGCCATCTGTACGTGACCTCAAGCTGAAGCGAACTTGGGATCTGCAGCAGGACAATGATCCAAAACACACCAGCAAGTCCACCTCTGAATGGCTGAAGAAAAACAGAATGAAGACTTTGGAGTGGCCTAGTCAAGGTCCTGACCTGAATCCTATTGAGATGCTGTGGCATGAGCTTAAAAAGGCGGTCCATGCTCGAAAACCTTCCAATGTGGCTGAATTACAACAATTCTGCAAAGATGAGTGGACCAAAATTCCTGCACAGCGCTGTAACAGATTCCAAGTTATCGCAAACGCTTGATCGCAGTTCTTGCTGCTAAGGGTGGCCAAACCAGTTATTAGGTTTAGGGGCAAACACTTTTTCACACAGGGCCATGTGGGTTTGGATTTTGTTTTCCCTTAATAATAAAAACCTTCCTTTAAAAACTGCATGTTGTGTTTACTTGTGTTATCTTTGACTAATATTTAAATTTGTTTGATGATCTGAAACATTAAAGTGTGACAAATGTGCAAAACAATGAAAAATCAGGAAGGGGGCCAACACTTTTTTACACAACTGTATATGATGCACAGATAAATGCATCTTTGCATTAAGTAATGAATCATCGTCTGTATTTATCTACATGTTGATAGACATTTCACTATCAGGTGGGAAGGAATTTAAAGGAACTCTGTGGGAACAATCTTGAAAGTCCTCTGCAGAAGCATAAGACTAGTCAAATACAGGTTAACTTTGCTAAATGTGCAAATGGTCTAAGCATCTTTAGCAATTATTGGCCTGTGTAAAGGATTAGTCAAAGAGACTCTATAACTCTAGACAATCTCTTGTGACTGATATTCCTGGGAGAGTGGGAACGGTCCTTTCAATGAGTATTACCGAAATATAAAGACACACCAATCTGGGATTAAAATGACTGGTACCGATACAATATGATAATCTGGAGGATTGTCTACCTCTAGATCTGCCTGTTTAGCGAATCCAAATGCTGTACTGGGACCACCATTACTATACAAATATTTAACCCCAAAATATCACTTGTACGAAAAAAGTAACTCAGCTAATAAAGCATCTCTAATGCCATGCTGGCTTTGCGCTCTTGCATGTTGACCTTCAAATGTAAATTTAAGTGCTTGAAATACATTACATAATACTTCAGGCAAAACAAGCAACAGTCATTTCTAGAGTTTGGCTGTTCCAGATCCTTTTGTGAGGCCTTTGTTCTGAGTTAGCTAGCTCCTTTTGCTGGGAATCCGGTGACAGATTCCTTTGTGGCTCCTGCCTGCTTCTGGAAGAGTAGCTCTTGCTTACAGCAGTGTTGCCCGCTCATGTTTGTTCCTTTGTCAATACCAAGGGTCTGACCGGTGCTGTTGGTTATAGCTCTGAAGTTTTATTTGGTCTTTTATCTGGTTAATCAAGACCTGAGAAAGGAGAATTCCAACCAGCTTTAAAAAAGAAAAAAGAAAAAAGACTGTTAGTTTGTAAAGAATAGATTTTACTCTTAGATATGGATGTCTTTTGGAAAAACAGGACAAATTTATTTATTCCGTTTTCTTCATTATATCATTTAAAGTACTCAATGCATCTGGAAAAAAAAAACATGCTTGGGCAACATCCCAGTTACAAAAGTAATTAAGTGATAAGCACTGATAACTGAAAACAGTCTTCAGTGTCAACCGGTAACCAATCTGTGACTTCAACAGCTCCTTCTATACTACTGTATAGCTTACACTGTATGAAAATGGAACGTGGTATATAACAGTTACAGCAAGGGAAGGGGTACAAGTCATATCTGGAAGTGCGCAAGAAATGCAATAGGGGCAAAGACTGCTCTGACATGATGGAACAATGGCTAGCATAAAGTGCTTACACAGGTCCTTTTTCCTTTACAGAGTTACAGGATGATGCATGGAGGTAGATCTTAATGTAGATGGCTGCATATGATCCAGAGTATGGTACATTGCATGGTACAGATTAGGTGGTGCATAACATTTTGCATATTTATAAAATGTAGTGTGGCAATGCATCCTCAGCAGCAGAAGCTGTTTTTATACTGTGTGTTGTTGCTTTTTGGTGCTATGCTGCATGTATTTCTTAAGTGTGGAAATAGTAGTTTGGATGGGCTAATGGGGCAAACCGATTTGGCATTGAAATATTTATTTTACGTTGTTATTAGATTGCCATTTGCCATGTCCAATACATTTTTATGGCAGGTTCTTAACATTAGTCCCTGATTGTTAACTTTTGAAAAATATTTCTAACATATGTAAATGACATATAGTTTGCAAACAATACCAGTGTGTTACCTGAGGAATGGCCAGTCCCAGTGCCACTCCACCCAGCAAGAAAAGGTTAGTGTGCAGCCAGTTAACCAGCTTGTCAATGCAGCCGTTGGTGTGAATATATTGTCCTGCTTCCAAATAGTCTAATTCCTGCATGCCATATCCACACATGGTATTTATGACAGTCTGTAAAAGAACAATATGGAATTTGTATAGCACATCACAAAAGAAGCTCTACACGACACAACACATATGCAAACTTATTTGGGTCATATAGATATTTTATATCTTGTTGTATTCATCATATACTGCCATATTAAAGTCAAAATAGAAATTGCACTCCTCATAGTACTTGACTTTTGAATAATAGGTGGGTGCTTGAAGTGATTACAACAGTGCCAAAATCAGATGACAAGAAACACAAGCACTGAAAATAAAAGTCATAGGAAATCACTGTTTCAGAGCCTTGCAGGGACCCTTCCTCAAAGTGACACAGTGACCGAACTGGAATTTTTTATTTGTTCATTCACTACCAAAAAAAAATAAAATGTTTTTCAGTACAAAAGTATAAATCCAACTGGAATATGTACAATATAAACAAAACAAAATGTAGGCTAATAAGTCAAGAACTGTACAGACCATTTCTATATTTACATTCTTATGTATAGTGTATAAGCATATTAAAAAGGTGTCCAAATAGAAAATTCCCACAGGTTTTGAACACTCCACACACCTACTCCATGTAACTGAGACACTCAAGAAAAGAGACACCTAAGGCACCACCGAGTGCTTGTACAGCTCTATGTTAAAGGGACACTCCAACAGAGAGTGGTCTATGGCCCCCTCAATCCTACCACACTATGCATGAGGACAACCACAATCCACCAGAATGTGGTACTTTAGGTTCCCCCTAACATGAAGTCTCTCATTCGGTAATTTTGGCTTGGATCCCATGAGAACTAACCAACTTCAAACCCTCCCCCATAATTCCTCTGCAGGGCCAAAGGGGAGTGCCAGCCACACTGATAAGTCTTTGACCTCAGACATTGAGACAAGATCTTACAGTGTCCTTCTCAAGACACTGGTAAGCAACATATTTACCAAACTGTTTCCTCCTTACTGGACCCTTGAAATGTCTGCTAACAGTCCACTTCTTGACTAGCTCCCACCACTCAGATTACCTGCTGCAACTGTGCCTGAAAAAAGTCCCTGAAGGATTGTCTTACATTCTCTTCTTCATGGAGTGCCAAATTCAACTTCCAGATGCCCCTTCCCCTGAGAGGAATATCTGAAACATTCAAAACCACAAACAGAATACAGTGATTGGAAAACTCCACAGCCTGCACTTCAGGTAGTGGAGACCTCCTCTAAATAATACATGTCTATCCTACTCCGACTAACTCCTCAATGAAAGGTGAACTGAGTGATATTTGGAAAGTGCTGAGTATGCACATTAACCAGACCAGCATCCCAAGTCATATTATTTAATAAAATACTCATAACCCAGCCTGATTCTAGCACCTCATCTATCCAAGGACCTAGTATTGGTGTTAAAATCACCACTGAAGTCCTTCAGCTGAGCAGTACAAATTAAAGGCCTGACCTCTGGGAGCCATGTTAAGTAAGGGACCCCTTCGCTTTCCTATACACTACTGTTCTGTAAAGATACAACTATTGAGGGAGATACTTGCATTTCCTCCCTCCCTCACCCCCAGAATCCCCCTTTGGAGAGGAAGTGGGGAAAAAAAATCAAACTATGATTGCATATCTAAAAATAATAAAAAAAATATGTTTCTTACTGTCTAGATGTTTCTGTGGAACAGGCCTTTGGGCAGACTGCAAGCCTCTTTGTACAATTTCAAAGTGCCAGGAAACTCTGGCTGTCTCCATAGAAAGACTAGGGACACTAATACAAAAAGCCAAGCTTCAAACAGGGTTATTCACAAAAGGGTGAAGAGTTTGGAGAAGGCAGAAGTGAACAATCTAGGACAACATAGCTGATTTGGAAATATTCTCCAATTCAGCTCACTTTCCAGTACAGCTATGTCTATGTCCTAGATTGTTCACTTCTCCTGACTCTCCAAACTCTTCACCCTTTTGTGAATAACCCTTTAAATCTTTTGCCCTTTGTTGGGACAGACAGTGTTAAAATCTAGTTAACAGCTGATGATGAGATCTGCCAGCACAGTACAGACAGGGTTATTTATGGTAAACATTAACTTCCCAGCCCCCTTGCATTCCTGAGGAAAACTTTGTTTAGATATTTATTTTCAGAAAAGAGCAAATGAAATCTATACAGCAATTTTTAAACATTTTTTAAGGTTATGCCATTTGAATGAGAACATGCAACAAACACAAAACAGGTGTTATCCCAACTTGACTGCAAAAGTGGAAATACATTGTAATGAAATGAGTGTTGCACATTAGAACTTTCATAGTGCAGCAGATGTAAGATTGGCTCAGCACGTCAGGTGCAGACTCCTACTGGTTATACTGGCTTACCATTATGAAGCTAAGTATACATGCCTTCAGCATACTCCGCTGCTCTCTGAAAGGCTCTCTGTCAGTAATATAAATAAATTGTGTTCCCTAGCAGTAAGGCTTGCACCAGTTTAAGAACAGTTAGTTTACCAAACTCCTAAAACACTGTGGGGGGAATTGATCAAAACTGGAGCAGATAAAATCTGGAGCAGATTTGCACTGCAACCGATCAGCTTCTCTGTCTTATTTTCAAATATTACCTGAGCAAACTCAGGTAGTTGCCATGGGCAACTGCTCCAGATTCTGTCTGTCTGATAAATTCCCCCCCCCCCCCCCTGTGAATCAGCTACCATCTATCCAGCACACCATGATGTACCTCATCTTCCCCAAGCAGGCAACAGGAAAAGGGCACCGAGCAACGTTCTCTGCTTCGGTTTTCTGCTGTACAGTTAAAGTATATGTTCTGAGACCAGTCTTTGTAGGAGATGCCTCCACAGCAATTAAACTAGTATAGAAAAAAAAGAGACAATAAACAATATATTAAGGCGAGGTGATGGTATTCATAAAACTAACATATCACTGAAGGCAATAATTCCATAAGAAAATACTGTAAAGTATAACCGCTATAGTTAATGTGTATATTGAAAAAAATATATACACCATTTTATTGAAAGTGAGATTAAAGTCAAAAGGATTTTAACTTATTTCAAATGCTGATGAAATTACTTACAATGATTGCTGCTTCTTGATGTTTTAGTTTCCTGCAGAATCAGCTGGTTCCCTGAGCACTGGTCCTGACTTCCTGTTTTAGAGTGACTCCTTTCTCAAGCAAAGTGCTATGCAGTCACCCTTGTGTGTGCTAGTAAGCTGTGTGTCTCCACAAACACACAGACACAGCAAATCAAGCTTCTCCCCTCCCTCTGGCCCCCTCTCCTCTCTCCACCCTACTCCAAGCTAGTGGATGCATAGTTGCTGCAGTCTGCTCTGTCCTTTGTGATCTTGTAATGGACAGGAAATTTAGGGAAGCTGAACTAAGAGACTTGGAAGCAGCTATTCAGACACATGATGATTGTATGTATTTGAGCAATAAAGTAAAGCAATACTTTGCTGGGCAATGTATATTTGTTCGATCTGGATTCATTATTGAAAAAAAGTTTGAGAGTTTAATACTACTTTATTATTTCCAATGGAATATGAGGATTGTCTCCCGAGAAGGGAAACAGGAAGCATAGCTCACAATAATGCCCTGGTTGTCACGGGTACAGAAAAGGGAAATCGCCGAAAAGAGTGATAAAAATGTTATAAAAGCACCTCAGTTTTTTTTTGTTTTTTTAATGAAAAAGTGAATTTCTTTACTAAATAAGTGTAATTTTCAACATTTCCTCAAATATCATAATAAAACAACCATTATTTTATTCTACAGGTCCTCTGCTTTTAGCAAACGTGTCATTTTGGGGGGGACTTCAGTAAATTGTTAGCCCAAAAACCATGTTAACATTTGCTCTGGCAGTAAA
>NW_017306294.1:386836-409669 GCF_000935625.1 Nanorana parkeri | reverse complement strand
TATATAGATATATATATCTTAGTACACACACACTTACCTCTTTTTGGCCAAAGTCTATAAGATTCTGCAAGTCCAGATCATCCCTGTAGTGCACAATAGCATTGCCAAGCACTTCACTGACTTTCCCCCGAGCCTGTAACACAACAGATATTAGCAAAACACAGTCCCCTTTTACTAAAGGATATCCAATGATCCTTTCATTCACATGCATATGACTAAGGGGTCTATTTATTATATTTTCATAGCTCTTTTGTCCAGCAAAACTGCAGGTACATTTGTTCTGTGCATGTTAACCAGCTGTTGTGAGAATGGGACAAAAACGAATGTCCTTAGTGTAATTTCCCATCTGATTGAATGTTCTTCAATAGATTCATTCATACAGAGCAAACTGAATGGGAAAAATGCAACATTATGGCCACTATGTGGATCTGAGGATCATAGGAAATAAATACGTTAGTTATGTGCTACAATTAAAGAGAATGCTGGAAGGAATGAGCAAATAAATGTAACCATTGCTATTCCCATAGTATCAATGATTACATTTACATGCTCATTCCCTCCAGCGGTCTCAGATTTCTGTAAATCAGCCAAGTGTGTGGCCAGCTTTAGTATTTAGAAAAAGAAAGTTGAATCTTGAATTGTGAATGTTTTCAGGTTTTCTTACTTAGGTTTGCCAGTCTGTGTTACACTAAGTGAGTGTTTTTTTTTTTTAAAGTGAGAACTCTTCTAATAGACATGCATTTGCCAATTTTCCCTTAGCCCTGACTTGCAGCTGCAGATAACACCTTTTGGTGGTGACACTTTTGTAAACCACCCCCTATGTGGACAGATACTTCTGGATTCCTGTAAGTGTTCTACATCCTTCTACTTGCAGAACATAAACTGCCCCTTTAATTATCCAGATGCATCTTTCATGCCTTACATCTGTTTTTGTCAGAAGTATACAAGTCTATCCACAGCTGTGTTTAAAGGATTCTTAAATGATAAACGGAATGGCTTTTTCTGTGTGTAGTGTTACATAACCTAAATCTTTAGTATAAATGTCTTCCTGTCCAAAGTGAAAAAACAAAACAAAGCCCCTCCACTAAGCTACATTTTCCATATTGCTCATCTAAATCTTTCTATGGAGTTAGGTGCTTTGAGTGGCACACTACTACTTGTCAAGTATTATTGCATCCTGTGTATCACATGAATAACATTGTAGTGTGTTACATAAGTTCATATTATTTAAACTAAGGTGCTAGCACTGTATTTACAATTTTAATCATATCGTATTGTTGCCTGAACAAAGCAGTGGATAAATAGCTAGTGTGTTCTACTGTGCCCTATAGCATGCATAGTCTGCGTCTGAGTACAGCAAAGCCCTTTCATATTTCTGTAGTCATTTGTTTAGTGTTCAGGTAGCTGTAGAGCATCCTTTAAAATGGCAACTAAACTCTGGTAGTCTGTATGGTTTAAGTTGCCATGTTGGTGTCCTACCTTGTTTGATATGCACTGGCATTGACCTTGCTTTGACTCCTCACCTCATCTGTGTTCTGCATTTCGACTTTAATATTTACCTTGCATTACCTTTGGCAATGGCCTTTGACATGAGTCACCCTCGCTTGTACCTTGACTACTCTAAGGCCCCATTCACACTGAGCGATTTATGGAGCGATTTTTGCAGCGATATCGCTCATATTTCCGCGCTATATCGCTCTATGTAGCTTCACCAATACATTTCAATGTAGCTGTTCACATCTCGTCGCTCAATGTCGCTCAATATCGCTCAATATCGCTTGTAGCTCGTCGCTGGTAGCTTGTCGCTTCTACATGACCCTTTTTTAGAGCGATTTTGAGCGATATTGCTCCTGATTGCATACAGCCCAATAGGAAGACGTCACTCAATGTCGCTTGTCGCTCAATGCCGCTCAAAGTCGCGCGATTTCCATGTCGCTCAGTGTGAATGGGGTCTCATGCACATTAAGAGAACCAGAAATGTGGCTGCTAAAGGGTCAAGTGCACTGCAGAAGTGGATATAATGTCTAGCAGGCCACCCTTACATAGGGGCATTAAATAGTATCAATATTGTTACTTAGGAACATTTAAATCACTAAAAAGCAAAACAAAAATAAAATCGCAAATTCTAGAGGTTAAAGCTTATCACCAGGAATAAAACTACCCTTGCAGTGGGGCTATCCCTACACTGTAAGGGTTAACAGTCTATTTATGTCTAGGTGTATTGTGTGACAGAATTTTATTAGACAATTGGCACCCTCACGTATAATGCAGGGCCATCGGCTCTGCATAAGATGCAATGACGTCAGCAGGCCCTGAGTGCTGGAGTGCAGGGGGGAAGCGACTGAGGGCACCAGTCATGGAGCCTGCCTAAATGTGGATTATGTAACTAAAAGTCCATTACACAATACCCCTAAACAAAAACTAGCAGTTACTCTTGCGGTGCAGGGGTAGCCCCACTATAAGAGTAGTTTCTTCTTTTGGGGATGGTTTTTAAACGTTGCCCTGGTTTATCTAATTGGATCATGTTCATTCTTGTTTATTTGGTTTATCTGCACATGATTGGATTATTCTATTTTTTTTTTCTTGAGTAAATGTCTCACCTCCTTTAGTAAATTAGCCTAAATTTGTCAGTTACATCATAAATAGTAATTCTTTTTAAAGGCGTGTTTGATATTTCAAATATTTGTAAAAGAAGTGGGTGTTTCCTAGTCATCCTGTGATGTAATCTACAAGATCTGCCTGGACACATTTGCACAGGATGTAGTTGTTGAATAGACAGATCAAACAACATGACATTCTGGTACAATCTTTTACAAAGCTTACTTACAACATAGGTTGATGTAGCACATAGTGGTATTAAGCATTATTTTTCTTAATCTATAACTTCATCGTGTCTCATACTACTGTATAGCGACGTGAGCTTGTTACAGAACAGATATTAGGTACAATAACATTCTGAAACAGATGGTAAAGTGGTGTTTAATTCCGCTGAGTTATTAAGCTACCTTAAGCATACTTTGGCTCTGGTAAAAAGGATAGACACCTGAATAGGTGTTTCTGTGTACTCATGCATTACATTTCCTCAGCAGATGGACATGTTTAGTGCCAAGTTCATACGCTGAGAGCTGATTTACAATATGTCTGGCCCTTCAATAGGAAGATTCACCTTCTCTACTTACCCTGCTAACCATTGTCACTGAGACAGGGAGTGATGGGAAATCTAACATTTTGCAGTTATCACCAAAGCAAAAGAAGAGGGTAAATCTTCCTATAGGAACACCTGTTCCAGTGACAATTGTCAAACACTTTTTAAAGACCCAGGAGCTTTAAGCCATTATGTAGTAGTAGTAGTATGCACAGCGTATCAGTACATTATGGGAGCACTTCCTTCAGATGAGCAACAATGGCAGCATGTGCCTGCTCCCCTCACCATTCACATACTCTTGCTAGGTTTGCAAAGCCAACTTTATAGGGTTTATAGAAGTGCCCTTTTAAGGCTAAAGCTAGCCAAATTCCAAGCCACGGGTGGCCCTGTCAGTCTCACCTGGCTCAACTAACTTCATTTAAAAAAATCAAAGGAGTTTTCTCTTGTTCAGCCCATGTATGGCAAGCTTAAGGTAGCTTTAATGCTATTAGGGTACCTACAAATAGATGTTCAACAGCTGGTCAGTGTTAGAATCTTCTGTAGGATACTGTGTAATCACAATAAATGTATACTAGTCTTTGAGCTCATCTGTGGAAAATTAAGGTGCCCATACACTGCACGATTCTCGTATGAGAATCGCGAGAAATCCCGCGATCGTGCAGTGTATGGAAGGCGTGCGACCGTTTCTAATGTACGGTCGCGCGACTTTTGTACTTCGAGCTTGTTGGAAAACCAGCCGAGAATCGTACGATTTTCGGCTGTTTTTTAACATTAACGAGAGATGACAGCCGAACGAGCCGGT
The DNA here is from genome assembly GCF_000935625.1 of Nanorana parkeri. Taxonomy (NCBI): domain Eukaryota; kingdom Metazoa; phylum Chordata; class Amphibia; order Anura; family Dicroglossidae; genus Nanorana; species Nanorana parkeri. Next base: position 405,722 of record NW_017306294.1, on the reverse strand, counting down.
GTGCGAACGCGCACACTGCCCATTCAGCATTGGTCATCGGAACCCACCCCTCAGGGGGGCGGGCTTGCGATGATCGCAAGTACGATCTGCCTGTCCAAGATGGGCAGATTGTACGTTTTTTAAAGTACTTTACAACCCTCGCAAGACAAAATTCTTGCGAGGGTTGTAAAGTATATGGTCACCTTAAGGTTGTTCGTTGGCTGGATACTTATGTTTACCTATTACCACCTAAACTTCACTTTTACATCACCTAATAACTATGGCCAGATTTGCATTCATCTTGAAGTACATTTGTCAGTGCTATGTTATTCAATTTTTCTCCCAGTGTATGAATCTCGATATCCACCCTAACCTCTGGCTATGTTATTCTCCTGAACCTGTTAACTCCTCTGCCTAAGCTTCTTTCCTCTGGCTCATATTATGACATACTTGTCATGATATGGCAAAAAAAAAAAAAAAAGCGTAGGTTTGGATCATATTTTATTATCATAAATATTGTAGCCACGGGGACATTAATTCAGTATATATGTACAGTAACTTCTTAATACAGCGTCCAGAGTTCATTTAGAATATGCAAAGCATTTTAGCAATACAATGTTGAGAAGAAGTCAAATGTTGGATTTATGAGCTTGTCAAGCGGGGATCCACACAGCAGTATGTGCTCTCCCTGGACACTCTAGCCGATGCGTCTGAATCCGTAATAACCACAAAGTAGGTGTAAAAGTCTTACTTAGCCTTTTGAGACAAATGGCTAAAACCTTAAAAATGTTTGCAACAAAGTAATATCTCATAACTCCCATCCCATACAGTGCAGTCATATAACCTTCGGTAAAAGCCTGCTTGTGCAAAGATGAGCGCACACATGCTAGCGTTATGATAAAAGATGGGGGGAGTTATTAAAGTTTGGGTCTTTTTATGGTGCTACTGGTTCTGGTAGGCATACAAAATCAGTTTGTGGACTAGCATAGCAGAACAACAGGCAAGATCACTTCTCTTATTTGTGGATCTATAATTCATAACTTGAAACAGTTATGAGGTTTTAGGGCTTGTTCACATGATTTTCTGGTCCACATCTGGAGACGCGGTGCTATGCATGCAGTGCGTTTTTGACACGTTTTGGACACGTTTTTGATGTATTCCAGCTAAAAAAAAAAAAGTGGTTGGAGTGGGGCTGTCAGTATGTTAGATGCAGTGCGTTGCATTTTTGGCGCGTTCATGCATTTCCGGACCGTTTCCGGACCGGACAAAATGTGACATGCAGTATTTTTTCTGTCAGGACCGGAACGGACTGCGCTTGTGAGAACTGTAGCCCATAAAACACATAGGGATACATTGGGATGCAGTTTGGGTGCATGAACGCACGTATCTGGTCTGGGCAGAATCCGGACGTCGTGTGAACAAGCCCTTAAAGAATGTTTTTACTAAAATTTTACCTGTACTTATTAGGTAATATGCTGCAGCCAACCCCTTCCATCCAACTGGCTAGTCTAAGTGGGTGGCAACTCACTTTGATCTCTAAAGTATAACAATGGAAGTGTGCAAATAAATCTAGATCATATCAGAGGGGTACCATCAATGGGGAGTAAGGTTTCTATCCAACTCCAGAAGCAGGTAAAATACGTTTTATCCTTTTTCTTTTTAATAAGCCACACATTACTTACAAAGGTAACTAGTGGTTATTATCCAAGCTGACAATAGACCTCAGATGATGGTTTTAATGTGAAGACAGAAGTCTTTTTGACCAGATATAGAATAAGGAGGAGGAGGCGTTTACTACACATCATGAGTGACCCCTGATAGGTGGGGTGGCCATACAAAGTATACTGTATACAAATATTTATAAATAATCTCTGTAAAAGACATTACATTTCCAGTAAAATATATCCAGAAACCCCACATTACCTTGTCGGAGAAGACAAAACCCACAATGCCCGCGGACAGCTGCAGCAAGAAGACTATTGTCAGGCAGATTGAGAACTAAGGAAAAGAATCACAGTAAACTATTGTACTATTCAACACATCAAAATAAAAGCTAAAAAGTAAAAAAAAAAAGAAACAACAGACCCAAACAACTACGTTAGGCTGCTGCATACACCACATGAAATTAAAAGTATCACTACACAATGCAATTATATCAACAGCATTTAGACCATTCAAGAGCTGATTATCCATTCATCTTCACACTCAGGATAGTAAATGTAGCCCTCTATTCATACTTCTATTACCCGTGTAAAGCTCCTCTCCAGGGTAAGACACAGATAAAAGACATACAGTACAAGGGAGCTGTTTTACCTGTTAAAAGGATTTGTATTTCTTTTCTTCCAGACCTGAGATTTACAGAGCTCTGCCACACAACACAGCCCTGTCTGGCAGGGGAGGAGACCTGATCATTCCCTGTTGCGGTTTAGTAACAATTACATGTCTTGTTCTTGTCCCAGCCTCTAACCTGACAGCGAAAGGAAAAGCAGCATACTGATGTCTTCATTTATCTGTCACTCTGCTCTCTGCTCCTATGAGTATGCCCCTTGCATTGAAGCACAGCTAATTGGCTCCTTGTTCCGTTTCAATCCCCCACCTGGAAGCTCTGCTATTCAGGAACTGCAGGAGGCTGAAGTCAAATTCAGGTATTTACAATGCTTAAAGGAGAACTAAGGCCTAACTCTTTTTGGCCATAGTTCGTTTCAGGGTCACAGGAGGATAAATACTGTTGTCCTTTGGTGACCCAAAACTCAGTATATAGTGGGCTATTGTCCGCTATATGCTGGGAGCGCAGAGCCGTGCCGCAGCTGGGACGGATCCCAACAATACTGTCAAAATCCACCCCTCTGGCTGATTGACAACTGACTCTGTCTCTCTAAAAACAGAGACAGCTGTTCCCGCCCCTCTCCCATCTATACCTCCAGTCAGCGCTGGAGGATCGGACAGGGGTGGGGGGGGAATCCCTGCGGGGAGCGATGACTGACAGTCACTGCTCTCTGCAGGGAGAGGATCGGAAGTCAGCGATCAGTGGTATGTGTTCAATGACCTCCCGATCAATAGAGCCGACGCGTGACAGCTTCAGTGTCACAGGTCGGCTTTAATTATGGAGATGTGTGTTTTTCACTCACCCCATAATTCTCCTTTAAATGTAAACAATAAATGGAATGGTATAATAAAGTATATTAAAGGTCACTAAGCTACATTCATTTATGCTTTGATAGTGATATTAAAGTCAAAATGTTTTTAGGATATTTTAAATGCTAATAAAATCACTTACAATGGATGCTGCTGTTTCTTAACATTTAAAAGTTTTAGTTTCCTGCAGAACCAGCTGGTCCACTGAGCACTGGCCCTGATATTCTGTTTTAGGGTGGCTCCTTTCCTTCGCAGACTCCTACGGAGCCACCCTTGGGGTGTGCTAGTAATTCCTTAGAAATCTAAAAAGCTAATTGTGCATCTTGTGGTGGGAAATCAGTCAATCCAATGTTATAATGAAATGCTAAACAAGCAATAGGTATAGAGATAGTATTTTTTTAAAATGGGCTGACATTCTTTCTGCTTCTAATCCTTTGGAAATAAACTGTTTTGGGTGTTAGATCAATGCCAGACTCACAGTGGAGGTTCTTTGAAGAAGCACAGCAGTACACAGAGCCAATGATAATCTGTTGACATTTCTGTATTCATTTGTAAAACTTACAGTTTGCAGGAGGCAGATGTTTTCTCGTAGAGATCCAATACAGCCACAGAAGGTAATAAGGAACATCAAAATACCAACTGCTATAAGAAGTAAAGCAGGATCGACCGCAAGACAAGCCATAGCAGCCTCTGTGGGGTATTCACAGGCAAAATATTAGTAGCAGTAGTAAGGGAAAGAAATAACAATGACATTTAAAATGTAAGTCACAACAATAACAGTGCCTTCTATTCTCAAATAAATTGCAATGTAGATTTTTTCCTGGCTGAGTGGATGAATTTGGCATTAGCTTAAAAGGAAAGGAGGTGAGTGATTTGCACTCATTCCCATAGTTCGAGCTGACGTGTGACAATGAAACTGTCACACGTCAGCTCTATTGATCGGGACGTGAGCGAACACATACCGCCGCTCACTCACTCCCCGATCATCTCCCTGCAGAGAGCAGTGACTGTCACCGCTCCCCACAGGGATTCCCCCGCTCCGATCCTCCAGCGCTGACAGGAGGAACGGACAGGGGAGGGGGCAGGCAGAGCCTGCTGTCAATCAGCTAGCTGGGTTGACCTTGACAATATTGTCAGGATCCGTCCCAGTTGCGACGCTCTCATGGGGGAATTTATCAAAACTGGAGCAGACAATATCTGGAGCAATGCCCATGGCAACCAATCAGCTTATCTCTTCAGTTTGTCCAGCTGCGATTTGCATATGAAAGATAGAAGCTGATTGGTTGCCATGCACAGCTGCTGCAGATTTTCTCTGCCCGGTTTTGATAAATCCTCCTCTCAGTATATAGCGAACAACAGCTAGCTATATACTGAGCTTTGGGTCACGGGAGAACTTTAGTATATGTCCTTCCATGACCCTATACGATAAAAAGGTTACCCCGTAGTTCTCTTTTAAGCAGAGCTTCCAATGTGAATCACTTTCCCCTGAGACACCAGGGAGGATGTGATCTACAATGTTATGCAATGGGCTTCTAGGAATAGATTGCTCTACCTCATGAGGAAAACGATTGATATAAAAAGCTATGGATGGCAAGTAGGTTAGAGCTACAGCGTTGGTTCAGTTGGTCAGGTCTAGGTTCAGCAATGTTATGTCCCCAAAAAATGAAGTCAGCTAAATAACTGAATATACTGAATGGATTTTTTCTTCCCTGATGGCACAGGCATTATGCAAGATGACAATGCCAGTATTCATAGGGCGTTTAAATTGTGAAATGACATTTATTTGTGTCCAGAGTTGCATTAATTTTTCACCTAGACCTTGTAGTGATGATGGAAGAGTCAGACCACTGCATAAAGTCTTCTCCAGCACACCCCAAAGATTCTCAATGGGGTTAAGGTCTGGACTGTGGTCTCCAATCCATGTGTGAAAATGATGTCTCGTGCTCCTTGAACCACTCTTACAATTTGAGCCCAAGGAATCCTGGCATTGTCATCTTAGGATATGCCCGTTCCATCAAGATCATTCAAGTTATTCAGGTAGGCAGCTGACCTCATTTTTTTGGAACAAAACATTGCTGAACCTAGACCTGACCAACTAAAGCAGCCCCAGAACATAACACATCCACATCTCTTACCTATCTGCTTAACTAAATCCAGGTGGTGACTTTTTTTGGCCAGGCAGTGTATAGTACAGTACATGTACTTGCTCATGGTGTTTATGTCCCCATTAGAGATGGGAAGAGCTCGGGGAAAAAACTAAAAAATTGGGGGACAAAATGTTTTTTTACCAAAGCCGTGTTTGTTTTTTTTCTGAAAATTTTTAATAAACAAAAAGGAGTTTGGAATATGTTCTTTTACAATGATAAATAATATATCTTTGACAAGGTATTCAAACTATACAACATGAAGACTTAATGAAAGATTTGAGACTTTATGTAAAATGTTGTTGCCATCCAATACATGCTGCTGCAAATCTACTGGATCCAAGATTCAAAGGCAGTGCTGTTGTGAGTGATGGGAATACATGCATTTGACTGGATTACAAAACAAGCTGCACAGCTAGGACTTGATGTTGGTAAAGTACTTTGAAATATTGCAGAATAAAGAACATCTTCAGGGATTTGGGCCAGGAATGCAGTCTGGGATTCTGCAAAACATATCCCTCCTGCAATATGTTGGCAATGTCTCTGCACAACACAACCTCGCTTACTGCAGATTGCTGTATCTTCTGCTGCATGTGAAAGAATCTGGTCTATGTTTGGTAATATTCATACCAAATCAAAAAACAAACTGACCCGTGAAAGGGTAGAAAAGCTTGCTTCTATCCATGCAAACCTGAGGTTTTTAGAAGTCCATGAGAAAAATGACAAATATAAAGAGGAAGAAGAAATGGAAAATGAGAGAAATAGTTCAGAAAATGAGATAGATTAGACTGCATGTATTTGTTGTGTCTTCTTTCCTTTTCTCAATTTATTTTTTTAAAGCACCACTCCAAAGTTAAACCTCACAATGGGGTTTAAATATTGGAGGTTGACCTTACATCCACCAATGTCCATATCCTACTGGCACAAAAAATGGCAGTTATTTACCTTTGTATTTGCTATTGGTGCTAAGGGGCAAATCTGATTATCTTTTATGTTGGTTTCTTGCTTGTTTTGTTGGTTTTGAGGGAAAGGGGGTGGTTACCTGTTCTCATGTATAGTTGAAATGGTATTAACATATACAGTCCTTGTTGTTCCATTTGTAATAAAAAATACAATTTTAAAAAGCAAGTTTAGTTTATTTGCTGAATACACTGTACATTTATTTCAAGCACAATACTTTCATATACACTGCATTTCACATTCCTAATGACTTTCAATTTGTAAAAATACTCCACACTGAACTTTTTTTCAGTTTTTCTGAAAATTTTATTTTTTTCCAGAAAAACAGGGAAAAAAGTTTTTTTTCTCAAGGCTTCAACATTTCCAGAAATTTTACATCTCTAGTGCCCATTGCTCCCATCCAAATCCTCCCTTGTCACCTTCCCAGGGCATTTCTATAGTACAGTGAAGCAACAGCAGCACTGATAAGTGATCAAATTTGCTGTTCTCCATCTGCACATGTGCATGCAGTAGAGTCTGGTTGGCTAGAGCTTCCCTTTCTTTCATACTACGTGGTGCTATGCAGAGGTATACAAGAGACTAATATCAGCACATATTCAGATGCGTATGCTAGTCGTATGAACAATTACATGTATTAATTGTTAAATATAGAACACACAGTTACATTATTTGGTGTGTTGATATCTGCTTGGAGTTCAGCTTTTAAAGTGCACATGGTATTGAAATAAATCTGTGCTTTCTTCTGTCACTTTAATTTCCTACTGGTTGCCAACAGTTTATACTCCTCAACTGTACTTCTATAAACCCAAAAATGGGATTACAGTCTTATAAATATTTTGTGCACATGAATACTCAGAGAAGAGCAAAGGGTTACTACTGATCCAGCTCAATGACATCAATCCCAGTTTCCTGTTTTAAAGAAATGGAAGCTTCATATAAACACTGTGATTATATCATAGTAACATTTCACTCTGCGCATCCAGTGAAAGCTTTGCAGTGAACTCAAGAAACATGAAAAAAAAGTCTGCACCACTCACCAGCATGTTTCAAGAGCCTAGCATAGACTCCAATTCCCACCATCACTAGAGATATAACCTAGAAATGAAGGAATAAAGTATAGGTAAGAATCAAAATCATTATTCAATGTTAACATCACATTCAAAACTGAAGGTGGACGGAAAGTCATATTAAAATCAAAAGGTTTTTAACCTATTTAAAAAGCTGATGAAATCATTCACAATGTATGTTCCCTCTTGATGTTTAAAGTTAGTTTCCTGCAGAATCAACTGGTCCCCTGAGCCCTGGTCCTGATATCCTGTTTTAGGGTGGCTCCTTTCCCTTGCGGGGTCCTATGGAGCCATCCTTGTGTGTGCTAGTAAGCTGTATGTGTCTCCACAAACACACATAACTGAAGAAACGTTTGATGTGACAATATGCGTGAATAAACAAGACGCTTTTCTGGAACATTATCCATTGGTGTGCTGGTGACATTTATCATATCCACAAACACACAGGCACAGCTAGGCAAGTCTCTCCCTTCCCCCCTACTTCCGTTTCCCTCCTCCAATCCAGTAGATGAACAATTGCTGGAGACTGCTCTGTCCCGTGTGATCTTCTACTGGACAGGAAAATCAGGGAAGCCAAGCTGAGAGAGTTAATACTGTTTGGAAACATGATGACTGTAAGTGCTTGGCCAAATATGTAAAGAAATACTTTTTTGGGCAATGTATATTTGTTTTATCGGAATACATTATTAAACAAAAGCGTTCAATACTACTTTAATATTTCTCCAATAATTTCTAAGGCAGGTAAACCCAGTCTCACGTCCTGTAGTCAGGGCCGGATTTACTCTCTATACTGCCCCAAGGCCAGGTTCCTCAATGCGCCCCCCTGTATGCAGGCTGCATGCAAGTGATCTCGGCGACAATCGCAGAGATCACTCGTACAAAACAAACAGCAGCTTCCCCGCTGTACATTTAGTCCTGCTTGCCCAAAGCAGTGCTAAATGTAGAAAACAACTACCCGCCCGGCGCCCGGGACTGCATGTCCTGGGCATCAGGAGATAGGAATTCCACAACCCTGCTGCCCCTCTACTCCCTGCTGCCCCAAGGCCGGGCCTCAGTTGGCCTTGTGGAAAATCCGGCCCTGCATGTAGTCTAGATTTACCTATTTGGTTGCTAATTGACTGACAGAGACGGGCTCAAGACTGCAATAATACCTCAAAATATTATCTTTTCGAAAATATATTTTCACTTTAAAGCCGTGCATCAAAGCCAACTTGCAGGCCTTAGTGTGAACCTGGAATGGCAAGTAGCTGGAAACCAAAAGTATCTATATGGTGTATTGCAAACTTTGGAGAAGAACTACATATGGGACAACTTTTTTAACATCTGGTAGACTCTATTACACTAAAATCCCAGCTGAACTGCAAACCTAAATGGCCTGGCCAGGAAGGGGGTCTAAACACCTGGTCTTGAAGTGGTTAATAGTAGTCTGTGAATGACTGACCCATGGCATGCTTTAGAATCCTATTAGGCTTACCAACCATGAATTTTACAGTCCGCTATAGCAGCCTCGGTTGGTATTTATTATATGTTTCAGAAAACAGAGCGATCTAGCCTAACAATATACAGTATGTAGATGTACTCTTTCTTAAACCTTAGACTTATCAGAGCCAGTTTTCAAATGACATTAAGAAACATTGCTCTTTGTCAAGAGAACTGCATTCCTCTTTTTAATGAGTGTGCAGGATTTATAGCATAGCTCAGAGGTAAGCATTGCATATTAAAAGAAGTATGACATTGACTGGAAAGTCACAAATGTTTAATTGTGCTAAATGTATTTGTATGATTAGATCCTTTCCTTCTTTGTTTTTGAAGCCCATAACAGTGATCAGAATATACAAAACATGAGTAAAGGTCATGATATTCTGTATGTAAACTAAATATACAGACAAAAAAAAAAAAAGAACTGTTCCATGACTGCTTCATGCTTTGTCAATATAACCTCGGCCAAACCAGCATTTAAAGTGATAGTATTTGATCTTTAAGAGTTTTAGCTTCCGGCAGAATCAGCTGGTCTCCTGAGCACTGGCCCTGATATCCTGTTTTAGGGTGACTCCTTTCCCTTGCATAGGGTCCTATGGAGCCACTCTTGTGTGTGCTAGTAAGCTGTGTGTGCGTGCACATAGACAGACACAGCAAGGCAATACCCTGCTCCCCACTCCTCCTTCTCCAAGATTGTAGATGGATAGCTGCTGCAGACTGCTATTTCCCTTGTGATTTATTTTTTACTACACATGAAGTTCAGGGAAGCTGAGATGAGAAAGTTGGATCTAGTTGTTTGGAAACATGATGACTGCAAGGGCTTAGGCAAAAATGTAAAAAAAATAAAATTGTTGGGCAATGTGTATTTGTTTGATCTGGATTCATCATTGAAAAAAGTTTGATACTACTTTAATGTCCTCACCCACTGGTATATGGTCCCACCTGGATTGAAACATCTCTACCCTTTACTCAGCAACATGTTTTAGACACTGTAACACCACGCGTTAGGTGGACCTGCCCTGTGTTTAACAGATTTTGGACCAAAGTGTTTAAACTTTTACAGACCCTTTTTAATATCTCTTTTCCAAAAGACCCTTGGACTGTACTCCACCATCTTAAACCTCCCTTCCTCACCAAGCCCCAATTTAAAGTACAGACATACAGTAAGTGCTATTAGCTGCTAAACAAACTATCGCAAAAGCTTAAATGAAGCAGTTTGCTGTAGTTAGGCAACACATGAGAAGTTCACTAGCATACTCATGGACACCCACAGGATATTTCTCGCAGTGTGGTCCCTGTGGATACAATTTTAAAAGTGTTTCTCCTCTCTTACAGTTCATGCTTTGATCAACACTCAAACTAAACATTGGACTGGACCTCAACAATCTAGGCCAGGGAAGATCTACCCCTATTACACTCTATGATACTGCCTCAACTCAACCAATTCGCACATCATTTACTCCTCCCATACAATTATTACCTTATGTATCATGTGCCCCTCCTACTAGATTGTAAGCTCTCACGAACAGGGCCCTCCTAACCCTCCTGTATTGAAATTGTATTGTAATTGTACTGTCTCCCTCTATTTTGGAAAGTGCTGTGCAAACTGTTGGCGCTTTTTAAATCCTGTATAATAATAATAAAAATACTGCTTCAAGGGTTAGAAAACTTTCAATGTCCACTGACATAAAAAAACATGCATGTGATCGCTTCTCGGCCTTTTGGATAAGATCAAGTGTAGTATCTGTTCTTATCAGTTCTAGAGGGGAAAAGCATGGACTGTCCTTGGGACGGACAGTTGCTTAGTACCTTCAGGAGTGAAGGTAGGTGCTTGAGGCGACTCCTTGTTAGCAGCAGGGGGAGTTTCCTCGGCACTATTGCCTACTGACTGAACGGATGCGAAGCTTGGTCGAGGCTCGAGGGTTCAGGGGCGGCAGAAGCCCGTGGTGTTGTGCCCCCTGGGGGTGGTGTCCCAGGGGTGAGCAGAAAGTCACATGGGTATGGGACCCCACGTGACTCACTGTGCACTTGGTCACACACCACATTGCAATTTTCTGCACTTCGCCTCCAAGACAGGCCTTATGGCTAGTCTGGGGCAATATTTTTGCAATCCGGCCCCTAAGGCCTGTCAGAGTGGTGCACTGGCACTTTAGATTTATTTAAGCACTCCATGCACAATTGGCACTTTTTTATTTTAAATTTTGACCCACAGATGCTGAAGGTGCAGGTTTCTTCGGGCCTATTCCTGATGCTGGGAGGAGATTCTGTGCCTTGTAGGGGGTTCTCTGTCTCCTCCCACCCAGGAGGTGGGTCTCTCTTCGGGAGAGCCCACTTGCCTAGTACTGTGAGGGACCTGTTGCGGCAGGTCCCCGAAGGAAATGGGTCCACCGGCCTTCGGGTTGGTGGACCAACAGTCTCAACCCCTGTCAGGAGCCTTGCGCCCCGGGGGGTCGGGAAAGTAGGTCCCTTCTTTCGAAGGACCTTGCACCCTTGTGCACGTTTTTGTGTGCTGTGATTTCACGGTTCACTTTTTTGTTCACAGGGGGAAGTTTGATGCACGTCCACGGGCTTCGAAAAAAAACAAAACAAAAAACAAAACAAAAAACCATGCATGTGGTCTTGTAACTAACATCATTGTTGTATGACTGTAAAATGCTGTACCTACAATTATAAGAGTCTCTGTAACTTTAACGTTAAAACTGGTAAACTTTTTACATAAAAATCTATTTAAAATGAAAAGAAAAGCTGAAGATTCAATTAAATGTTCTGAAACAGTGCTACCTGAAATAAAAGGCTTTGGTGGAACTATATTGGCCTTTTCTCTGAAATGCTTTGCCAACTGTGTATAGTTTTCTTGATGCGTATGAGAAATTTTACATCGGAGGAAATCAGTGCTATCGAGATCACTATTCAGAGGGTAAAGCATACAGATATACATATATCTTATGCAATCATTAAATCATGTAGTAACAAGCACATATAAATGTAAAATTAAATTCAAAAATAATTTTCAGCTAAACATGAAAATAAGTCAAATGTGTACTCTCTGAAAATGGCCCTCTTACAGTATAGACCAACACAGTTAATAAATGAGTTGTAGTAATTGATTTGTGGTTTTATTTTTTAGATGTGTCAAGTGACATCCATTTATTTTGAGGGGAATTTTGAAAAAAAGAGACTCTCCTTCAAATGAATGGTTGTTTGCACATGTTAAGTAAAAGTGACACTAAACTTAGGAGGTAAATCTTAAAAAATGCATTCAAGTACCTGAACTATTAACAAAAATGTAGCTCGTTTGTGTATCACTCAGCTGTAGAATCTCAAATCATCTCTTCTCTCTGAATTGGTGCTGACATTTGTCCTTCCTTCTTGAGGGTGGCTACCTTTGTTCCCCATGGTCCCTGTGTGTGTTGTAAAGTAGCCACCGCCCCAAGCTCGCTCCCGTGATAGACTATAATTCCAATACAGATTAGTAAATTAAAGTCACTTTAATGTCTTCAGCTAAAAAAATACACTGATGTATTTTAAATAAAAATTGTTCTTGCAGTAATATTTAATTGTAAAGCTGATTCCATAATATGACAATCCCATATGTAGATATGTATCCCATATGTATCCCATATGTATCTACAATACTGCACAGGACAGTTGATAATGTTAATAAAATTGCATAATAGTTATTTTAAAAAAAGTGACCTGAATATGCCTCAACTTCCATCAATGCTACAGCTAAGAGAATAAAATATGGACTCTAGGGAGTAAGAACAAGTCAGTGAGCAGCTGTAGAGATCACATGGGTATCACTTACACCGCTACCCATGATTGTTCATTTGATAGCGTTCTAAGTTCTCTAACAACCACTAAAGAGCTTGAAACATTCCTAAGGGGCTTTAACACGACTCTTCAGCCTGCTCCTCTAACAGAAACACAATGGCACTGCCCTTTCCAGACCAAGTCAATTTGGAAACCTCACACCTTCTCACCCAATTTTACAGGGAAATAAAAGCAACCCCACCAAGTATAGAATACTGTAGGAAATAAAATGAAAACTCCTTCTTAGTACTTAGACAATGCTGTGCAATAACAATACGATCTCTAAAAATGGATTATTGGACCAACATTTACACTACATGTTGTTCCATGCTAGGACACCCTTATCTGCAAGCAATTCAGCCAAATCAAGTAATAATCAGGTTTAGCAAATGTAGTAGAACATGTGACAAGCTTGTATATTTGCCAAAAAAGGTTGTTATTGCTTGCAAAGTTTCTCCAATAGGGTCAATTCATCTTACCACATGGTGTTTTTTATCATCAGTTATTTTCTTATTTGAAGGATCAAACATGATCCACTGAAGGTTTTATTGCACAGATCAGCTAAATTTACAATCTGTATTAATGTTATCAATGTATTTTTTTATGATATTATTTATCTAGAAAAATCATGTAAACTGAACAATTTCAGGAAATGTAGAACATGGGAACATGGTCATTATGACCACTGAGAGGTGAAATGGATAACATTGATTATCTTGTTACAATTGCACCTGGAAGTGGGTGCAATATATTAGGCAGCAAGTGAACATTTTCTCTGTAGTTGATGTGTTGGAAGCAGAAAAATGCAGGTGGGGAGCGAAGCCTAGCCCGTGTAATCTGATCCAATAGAAGAGCGAATGTAGCTCAAATTGCTGAAAAAGTTAATGCTGGTTATGATAGAAAGGTGTCTTAACACATTGCATATGGGGCTGCAAAGCTGCAGATCAGCCAGGCTGCCCATGCTGACCCGCCATGTGTTCACCGCCAAAAACGCCTTCAATGGGCACGTGAGCATCAGAACTGGACCATGGAGCAATGGAAGAAGGTGGCCTGGTGTGATGAATCACAATTTCTTTTATATCATATGGATGGCCGGGTGCATGTGTGTTGCTTACCTGGGGCAGAGATGCCAGCAGGATGCACTAGTGGAAGAAGGCAAGCCAGCAGGTGCATTGTAATACTTTGGGCAATGTTCTGCTGCAAAACCTTGGGCCCTGCCATTCATGTGGATGTTACTTTGACATGTACCACCTACTTAAACATTTTTGCTGATCAAGTACACCCTTTGGAAATGGTATTCCCTGATGGCAGTGGCCTCTTTCAGCAAGATAATGCACCTGGTCACACTGCAAAAATGGTTCAAGACTGGTTTAAGGAAGCCTTTCTCAACCAGTGTTCTGTGGCACCCTGGGACGCCTTCTGCCTTCCTCAGGGATGCCTCAAAATTTTCACATAGTGTCATGCCTTTCCATGGAGGTAACTCTGATGTGAAATGGGAGTCTTTGATATGAAAGGGGGGCTCTGATGTTAAGGGGGAACTTTCATCTGAAAGGGGGGATTCTGATGTCAAGAGTGGCCCTGTGTTGTGAAGGGGTTCCTACTGTGGGAGGGGGATTCTGATGTGAAAGGCAGGCTTGTGATGTAAACAGGGGCCCCTGCTGTGAGAGGGGTGCTCTGGTGCAGAAGGAGGGGGCTCTTGATGTGAAGGGGCTCTGGTGTGAAGGGAGGGGGGTCTGATGAGAAAGGAAGGGGCTCCTAATGTAAAGGGAGGGCTCTGATGTGAAAGGTCAGATTCTGATGTGAAAGGGGGGAGGGGGGCACTGATGTGAAGGGGGTCTTTTGATTTGAAGTGGGAATAACAATTGTTTGTGTTTTTTTTCCATGTGGTCCTGCCATACCAGACCCCTATCTGGGATAAGGCTCTGGTATGGATTTTGGAGGGGCCACACATTGTTTTTTACATTTACATATTTTACATTTTAAAATGGGGTGCCTCGAGATTTTGCATACTTGTAAAGGGTGCAACAACTGAAAAAAGGTCTCGTTCATTGGGAGCAAAAAGGGGACCTACTCATTATTAGGTGGGTGGTCAAAATGTTATGGCTGATCGGTGTATACTAAGAATCAAAAAATATCAACAGACTCAGATTTTAGCAAACTGACTCTAATGTACCAAATGTTTTTTCTCTCTATACTAGAGTAGGGGTGCTACATCATTTTTATAGTGAGGCCCCAGGTTTTAATTGTTTATTGTTCTGGACCCATGCTGTGTTTGAACAACATTTTATTTAAAAAATAAACTGACTATCTTCCAAAACTAATCCTGGAACATCATCCAGGGTCCCACCAACTGGAGGCACCCTTGGCATTGGTCATCAATAGCCTCCAAAACTGATTCTAGGACATCATCCAGGGTCCCACTAACAGGAAAGAAAACCCTGGCATTGGTCATCAAGAACCCCCTAAACTGATTCTGAAACATCACCCAATGACCCACAAACAGGAAGCACCCCTGGCATTTGGTAATTAAGAACCCCCAAAGCTGATACTGGGACATCATCCAAAGTCCCACCAACAGGAAGCACCTCTGGCATTGGTCATCTGACTAACTACTGAATTATGTTTTATTCTTCTAACACCCACATTCCTAGATACAATGGGGCACAAAGATAACATCTGCTGTTATCAATAGTACTTTGAGAATCCCTTGTTGTCAACCTGCCACTTAATTTCAGTAAGCTTCAGATTAAAATTCTAGGCACTGCAGTTTGCCTTTGAATGACTTTATAACTAATGTCATCATAATTCTGATCTCATTCACGAACACATTTCAAATTGCCCTCTATGTCACTGTGATACTAATGTCCTCATTCATTAGCACATGCATGGGTAACATCTCTTGTGCTGACCCCAGTCTGGCCTTATTCGATTAGACTAGACCCCAACTTCAACCTTTCATTACCTACCCCCCACCTCCCTCTTTACCCCAGTCATTCATTACCAAGTAACCAAATTCCAAGTAACCAACTTCAGTCACCTAATTACATATATTTGTTAATTAGTAACTTCCATCACCTGCAGCCACTGCCATCTCTCTTACCTAATGTATCTTGTGCACCCCCTCCTTCCTTTAATATTGTTGATTTGTCAGTCACTAACATTAAGGCCCCGCTCACAAAAAGGCGTTATAATTTATGCACGTTTGTATGTGCGGGTTCAGCTAGCTTTTTTTGCATGTTTATGCACGTTTTACACATGAAGATGCACACACATGAAGAAACACGTTTTGACTGGCAGCTTAAGACATTGTAGTCAAACTGCCCCTGCACTGCAAGGGTTAAATGCTTGTTTATGTTTAGGATACTTGTGTGATGGATTTTTCCTTGCCTGATCCCACAAAAATGAAATAAACTGTTGCTGTACTTTCTGTTGTTAGCTAAAGTTAGGCTTTAATTTATTAGTTAATTATCTTAAATCCATCTAAATCTAATAGTCTAATAGTCCATCTAACACTTCCCTCTCCATTGACGACGATGCTGCTGTCCAAGGCTGCCCATGCTTCTCTTCCATAGATACAGTGAAGGAGTGACTGTAGCCACCCTAAAGTTGGGTACACGTATTGAATTTTGTCAGGTTCCTGATGAACAGTGGGTTTGCACCCTTCCAGCCGACATGCCTTAATCAGCTGGTCCTAGTAGCCCGTTGGGAAAATTCTTGGCCAAACGGAGTTGGCAACCAATCAGCTGTAGATTGCATTTGAGTATTCTGACAGCGGAGAGTACCCACTGTCAGAATACAATGCACATAGCAGGGTATTTCTCGATCAAAGCTTGTAAGTGTTTTGACGGAGGAATATGTTCTATTTTCTTTGTTTATCCCGCAGGTTGAATGAAGAAAATATATACTTGTATACCTGGCTTAAAATAGGAGGTGTGTTAAAATACCCAAAAACTGATATTTGATCCATGGGTGGCCCTCCCAGCACCCCTCTGCTAAACAAAAAAAGAACAGTGACTGCAGCCATTCAGCTGCAGGTGCTGCCCAGGTATTCAGAGAGCGGCACACCTGCTGGCAGGGGAGATTCCCCTATCCATGCTGTTTAGCATTAATGGGGGAAATTGAGCACTTTCTTGGCCTGAAACAGAAAAAAACTTGTGTATAGCCAGCTTTAGTAGACGTAAAGGAATAAAAAAAAGCCTACAGCAAAATGCTAACACAACCACCACATCTATAGTGGTATATAGTATATATACTGCACTATTTTACATTTCTGCTCCTGGGTCTGGATACACTTTAACAAGATCTATGTTGCTACATCCTGGATAAACCACTTGTTACACAGCCAATTCCAAAGAAATGTTCAATCACTGCAGAGACAAGCTATGAAAACAGTGTGAAGACGATCCAATTGTCCCCACCCTATAGACAGTGACACAGCAGCACCCATCACTTGAGTCTTATTATTAGCAGGGATAGATCGATCCCCAATAGGACATCATCATCATCATCCTTAGCTCACACAGCCAGTGTCTGTGACACCCAGCGACCTTTGCCTAGGAATGCACGGAATGGGACCCGTGCCCCAAGTGGCACGTCATGTACAAATATAACACAAACTGGGAGCTGGTACGACACAAACTGGGAGCTGGTACGACACAAACTGGGAGCTGGTACGACAAAAAATGGGAGATGGTACGACACAAACTGGGAGATGGTACGACACAAACTGGGAGCTGATACAGCACAAAAAGGCAACTTACCCAGAAGAGCATGTTAAAGAAGAACAGCAGGTACTTGACCACAGGGCTAACGAAGGAGAAGTCCTCCCCACTGACATTGACTGCCGATCTCCTAGCCATGGCCAGTACCGTACGATGTGCTCTCTATGGAAAGCTTATCGGCTTGTTTTGCAGAAGACCCCGAGGACATGTGAGTATACCGATCGATGCCTGGGCGAGCACAGCGACCGCTAGCGTTCCATTCCTCGAGCTTCACTGGCCATTGTCAATCTATAAGACGAGGACTGCAAAGAGGGAGCGCAGCGATCAGCCCCATTCACAGCGCACCAATCGGCCCCATTCATAGAAGCAGCGATAAGCGCATAACACAGCAGCGCTAACGTTCCATAGCAAAGGCGCTCACCTGTTGCTGATTGGATGAGCCGCATGCAACTTGCACGGTGATTGGTTTATCAGTCTGCCGCTCACGCTGCAAAGGCACGGAAGGAATGAACACCTGTATGGGGCAGTGGCTTCTTGGCTGGGCGCTGGAGCGTGAAGCGGAGGGATCACTGTGACAATCCATATGGTGACAGCAGGGGAAGATCGCCGAGCCTTGTATATGAACTGAAATGGAGGATCTGTTCTCTGTATGTACTGCTGGCTATAGAATTTCCATGTTACATTGAAATAATGGTCTGATCCGACACCAGGGGCTGACTGGCAACTTTTAGCCCAGGGGGCAAGTACAACCCAGAGGCCCATGGTGCGGCAACTTGCCCCCCCCTCCCACTCTGCCTCTTCCCCGCATTCTCCCCGCCCCCGTCTGCCACTTTTGCCATCCTTGTAACAGTAGTGTGAATGTATTTATCGGTTTAGGAAATGTAAAGCACACTGGTAGTGGAGGGATGCCACGTCAGTGCTGTGCGCGTGCATGACTGCTGCGACCCTGGTAGTTCTGCCACTGACTCAGAAATACGTTGTACAGCATTGCAGAATGGCATTGGCTATAGAGAACTACCATTCCAAGAAATACATTACACAACAATGCAAAATACCATCAGCTATAGCGGACTATAAATCACAGCAATACCATTATACAGCAATGCAGAACAGCATCAGCGATAGAGGACTACAAATCCCATCAATACATTACACAGCAATGCAGAATAATATGAAGTGACATACTCTGTTGCTCTGGGTTTTCCGCCTGATGTCTAAAGGGTCTCAGGAGGGTTGTGCGGGCTCTCACCAGTGGTCCAGAGAGTTTCATGGGTGCATGTGTGTGCAGGTGGTCAGTGCGGACTCTCTGCTCCAAAACAAAAGGCTCCAGTGATGGACTACTAGTTTGTATTGAGATTGTAGTCCATCACAGGAGCAAGCTTGGAGCGGTGGAAATAAGAAACAAATAGTGTGGTGTGCAATATAGTGAAATGGAAAGTGTAAAATTATACAGCAATCAATGCAGAATGGCACCGGCTATAGAGGACTACAAATCCCAGCAATAATACATTATACAGCGCAATGTGGAATTCCACCAGCTATAATGTACTATTGCTGGGATTTGTAGTCCTCTATAGCTGGTGGTATT
>NW_017306294.1:308686-386328 GCF_000935625.1 Nanorana parkeri | reverse complement strand
CAGGGGCTGACTGGCAACTTTTAGCCCAGGGGGCAAGTACAACCCAGAGGCCCATGGTGCAGCAACTTGGCCCCCCTCCCGCTCTGCCTCTTCCCCGCATTCTCCCCGCCCCTGTCTGCCACTTTTGCCATCCTTGTAACAGTAGTGTGAATGTATTTATCGGTTTAGGAAATGTAAAGCACACTGGTAGTGGAGGGATGCCACGTCAGTGCTGTGCGCGTGCATGACTGCTGCGACCCTGGTAGTTCTGCCACTGACTCAGAAATACGTTGTACAGCATTGCAGAATGGCATTGGCTATAGAGAACTACCATTCCAAGAAATACATTACACAACAATGCAAAATACCATCAGCTATAGCGGACTATAAATCACAGCAATACCATTATACAGCAATGCAGAACAGCATCAGCGATAGAGGACTACAAATCCCATCAATACATTACACAGCAATGCAGAATAATATGAAGTGACATACTCTGTTGCTCTGGGTTTTCCGCCTGATGTCTAAAGGGTCTCAGGAGGGTTGTGCGGGCTCTCACCAGTGGTCCAGAGAGTTTCATGGGTGCATGTGTGTGCAGGTGGTCAGTGCGGACTCTCTGCTCCAAAACAAAAGGCTCCAGTGATGGACTACTAGTTTGTATTGAGATTGTAGTCCATCACAGGAGCAAGCTTGGAGCGGTGGAAATAAGAAACAAATAGTGTGGTGTGCAATATAGTGAAATGGAAAGTGTAAAATTATACAGCAATCAATGCAGAATGGCACCGGCTATAGAGGACTACAAATCCCAGCAATAATACATTATACAGCGCAATGTGGAATTCCACCAGCTATAATGTACTATTGCTGGGATTTGTAGTCCTCTATAGCTGGTGGTATTCTGCATTCTGCTGTATTGGGGACTACAAATCCCAGCAATAATACATTATACAGCCCAATGAAAAATACCACCAGCTATAGAGCACTACAAGTCCCAGCAATAGTACATTATAGCTGGTGGAATTCCGCATTGCGCTGTATCATGTATTATTGCTGGGATTTGTAGTCCTCTATACAGCGCAATGCAGAATCAGTCACTCACATTTTACACTTACTTGCATAATGTTACCCTGGTCATTCCTCTGCTTCTGGAAAGCTAATTGCTGATTGATTTCTGTAGATCAAACCCAATCTTTGTACCCACGAGGAACCCATGAAATCATGTATAGGTTGTGGGCAGCGATGAGCTAAGGCTTGGTGTGTGAACCTAGTTTGCCTGGGTTCTCCCAAGCCCACTCAAAACTGTAATCATTCAACAACCTTCTTCCATCCAGTCAGTTCCAAAGAAAATCAAACACTTACTCATGCACTGCAAGGGTTAACAGCTTGTTTTGGTCTAGGGAGGAAAATAAAGAAAATATACTCACCTGATCCTTGGTCCCACCTGGTTGCTAAACTAGTACCTGCAGCTTCTTCTTCCCTGGGCTCCAGTGGTCTAAAGACTCGTGACATTATGACTCTAATGCAGGTCCATTAGACATGAGGATGACACAGCTGGAGTGGAGGTAGAGAGAGGTGAGCAGTCACTGCCACAGGACCGAGGATCAGGTGAGTATTTCTTCTTTATTTTTGCCCCTAGACCAAAGCAAGCACTTAACCCTTGCAGTATGAGAGTAGCCACACTGTAAGGGTTATTTTGTTTGTAATTGTGGAGTTCTTTTCTTCTTTCAGTGCTCCTTTAGGGAGCTTAAATAAAGCTGTTTTACTCACCTGATTCTCGGTCCCCCAGCGATCAGCACTCACCTCTCTCTCCCTCCGCTCTGGCTATGGTATTCCTCAGCATTCTTATGTTTCATGCAGGTCAGAGGAACCTGCATTAGACGCGGTGACGTCAGCAGCCCTTAGACCACCGGGGCCCAGGAGAGAAGAAGCTGAGGGGACCGGTCTAGCAGCCCAGAGGGAATCACCGAGACTGAGAATCAGGTGAGTAATGCAACTGTATTTGAGCCCAAAAGATAAAATTAGCACATAACCCTTGCACTGCAGGGGTGGCAATACTGCTAGGGTTACTTTTTTTCCCACCAGAGTTCTACTTTAAATTAATGTTATCTCCTTAGTGTTGCCACTATTGTCTAGCAAGCAGTAGATATATGCAAAAACATTTAAAAAGGAAAAAAAGTGACCAAACAGGTTATTACTTACCTGTGTCTCCACCGCTCACTCCCGTCCAAAGACCTGAAGCTTCTCGAGTGGCTGAGAAGGATCATGGGGCGGGCGCATGCGCAGTAGAGATCTTCGCCAGGGAGAAGAGAGACACAGCAGAGGTGAATGCACGCAGCCCGGAGCGTGCATGTCGGACAGACACCACGGAACACGAGGAGTCTGCGTTGGATCAGACACCGGCACCAGCGCTGGAAGGACTCCTGAAAACTACTGGAAAGAGGAAGATGATCAAATCAAGAGGCATCATTTAAGGTAAGCCCTTAAAGCAGAATGGGGGAGGTATTTGTGACTGTAATGTCACTTTAAATAGCACAGGAATGTATACAGTGAAGCCAGAGTGAAGTGAGAACTCCCGATATGCAAACTTGTGGTCATACCAGTGTATTACAGTCTACATGCATCCCTCCATTGCTTTAGAAACCCTACTTACTTTCTGACAAAATATACACAATATAGAAATAAAAAGAAGTTCCTGTCATTGTCATTTGCATACAACCTGCAGGATTGACTGTAAAGATGGGTTCCAATAAAGTTCCCATAACGTTTGCCGTTTTAGAAATATTAAAATGAACGTATAGTCACATGTAACTTTCTCTGTCCCCACTGGGTTCACCCGCTCCATTTGCTGTGGTGACCTTTGTCACCAGGACAAAACGTGATGGGAAATCCACAATTTTACAGTTGTCACTAAAATAAGAGGTGAGGTCAAATCTTTCAATGGGTAAACATGTTGTGATGACAACTGTCTAAGAGGGGAATTTCCATAACTTTGTAGAGGTTTCCTCTGATTTCCGGTTGCATCCCTAGAACAGGAAGTAAAGGGAAATCTCCCCAATGTGACCGCAAAATATAAATATATCAGGACCTGTGCTCAGGGTACCATTTGATTCCGCAGACATGCCAGGCAACTGAAACGTTTAAACATCAAGGAGCAGTATCTAGTGTAAGTGATTTCATCAGCATGTGAGATAGTTTATTAACCCTTTGACTTTAATGTCACTTTCACTTCACACTATGGGGTCTATTCACAAAAGGGTGAAGAGTTTGGAGAAGGCAGGAGAAGTGAACAATCTAGGACAACATAGCTGAACTGCAAAGTGAGCTGAATTGGAGAATTTTTCCAAATCAGATATGTTGTCCTAGATTGTTGACTTCTCTTGCCTTCTCCTAACTCTTCACCCTGTAGTGAATAACCTAACATTTGTAGAAACTATTTACATGTGAGAGCTTTTTACTTCCATAAGTGTAGGGATTGTTGTTCTTTTGGCATGAGGTTTGTGATAGTGACCCTTCTCAAACATTTTACAGTAGGCAGATGATACCATTTTTATCCTGTCTCTTTTGCACGGTATACAATAAAGCATCAAATCTGGAAAAATAAATATATGATTCAGCTGGCAGGACATGCCCTGGCATCACGTATTGAAACCTTTTATGGATACCGGACATGCTGCACACACCCTAAAAACCTAATCAAAGTATTCAGGGCATGTATAGTATGCCATGTCCTTCTGCCTGGCTGCTGGAACCCCCTCGCACTTGCCTGGAGTTCCCAACTGTCAAAATGATAAACTGGAGGGATTGCTGGTTAAATATGGCTGCTCTAAAAGCTGCTGCTGTCAAAAAAGGTCCAGCTCACACAGTGTTAAACACCGTTCAGTGAAATGGAGGGTCACAAAATAATGTCTACTCTTTTTTATTTATCTGCAGATCAAAGGGATGAGCATTGAGCTGCATATATGATGCCGGTTAAAGTAACCTGACAAGTAAAAAAAATGTTCCTATTTATTAACCACTTAACCTTAGTTTACTCTAATGAATCATAATTAATTCCTTATTTCCCTTCTCCCCTTAACTCTAATTTTCAAGATTTCTATGTTTTTATTTCCATTTTCTAACCTTTATTTAAACTTTTTTCTTTTTATTTGTGATGTTCCTGTTTTAGTGTCACATTAAAAAAGCACAACATTGAGAAAAAAATGCCTCTATTTATTTGTAAATAACTTTGCAATGCTTTGTACCAGAATCATAATGTTAATGCCAGTTTAAACGGGACAAATTATAGAATAAAAATGTATACTTTTTAACTTCAATAACTTTTTTTTTTAGCTAACACTATTCAATGTAGGAAAACTTTTTTATTTTGTTATGTGTTACGTCTATGGATTGCATAAAGGGTTAAATCACTTTTGCAGTACACTACATACTGTATATACATATATACTGTATATATAGATATAGATATAGCTATATACACACATTTGTACACACTGCCATGTATTTATTCATGTTAATGCATGTTTTCACTGTGCAATACTTAGAATAGAATAGGCGTGTGCGGTGTTATGAAGATACTGCTTTATTGTAGCACAGTAATATGAAGAGGCAATGCTGGAAATGTGTCATCTTTAAACATGATACATTTGAATTACACAGATTAGGTTGCAAATTCAATAAGGCAAGGCACCGAATGAACCTAAACAACTCTTTAAAAACCAACCCAAAACTGATAATTTCTTACATCTCTCTGGGACTCTATTGATGAGATGTTTGTGCTCAGTTGCGGGGTCTGCACATTCGCTGTGGCAAATATAAGGGGTCCTACTATTCCTCCTGGATTATTTTATTTTTTTATATTATGAAAAATGCAACAGCAGGAGTTGAAACACACAAAGGTGGGCAGGGACACCCAAAACTCCCTGGTGGTCATAAAACAAGAGTTGGGTATTATTTTATGGATATTTCACAGTTTGATTTCTTAAAAGGTATTTGTAATTCCTATGGCTAAAGGGACAAAGAGGCAACACTTATTATGCTCAGTATAGAATACATATCAATGCTTCATTTTTCATTATGCCTGGAGGTTACCTTTAACCTTTTCACTGATAATGATGTATATCATATGTCGGTGGCAGAACAGGCCTTTAAACACACTCCTAGCTGCTATAGAATGCTGTAGAATGCTACGGGAATGTGTATACACTTCCTTAGCTGACTGTCACAATTTTCTGCAAGAAGTGATTTCAACTGCTGTAAAGCCACCCAATCACTTCTGTAGGCACCAGAACATGCTGCCCCCTGCCAAATCCCCCCCTCCCCCCACCACCACCATGTATCCCAGGCTCTGTTGCCCTTCCTGTGGACCCGGAACAGTCGTAGTGGGTGTCAGCAGGTAGAATGGTGCTTGATTAGTTTTACGGAGTCTATAGGTAACATTAGAGGTCTAATAAAGGTGCTTAAAGAGGACCTGTCACCAGAAATATGATATCACATCACGTAGGGGGGTTCTTTTTTTGGGGAGGTGGTGAAACAATTTTCAGGCCTAAAAATGTGTACTTTGACAAAATGCAAAAACGGCTCTGGCAGCGAAAGCCTTAAGGAATACGTACATATGGTCCTGGTGTTCACCATGAAGTAGTCTTAATAGTGCCCACATGGCTGTGAACTCCCTCAACGTTTTCGGCACTGCATATGTCCATCACGTGTGAGTATTTTCTTTTTTTTTATAATGCACAAGATTTTGTGTACTCTTTTTATGGTGAAAATGACATGTTTTTACTGAAGCTGTCCAACAGCGGACTACCTTGTTATTTTAAATGTCAAATCTGCCTGCCATCTGATTAAACACTGAAGGCGGTGGGCAGAAGATAGTACATTATGCTGACATTTCATTATCCTGCATGGCGTTCTCATCCATGATACAGTACTGCCATAGGAGTGCACCGAGATTTCATCCCACTAAAAGTGAAACGGCATGATAATAATAGGTGACCTTTGTTTTAGGTTTGACTGAGTCATATTTTCTGATGCAGAAAAGCTGGATATGCATTTTAGGATGCTGCCAGCCATTAGCAACTGACTTGGCTTTTAGCAATATACAATTAAAGGCTAAGTTTACCTATTGGACCATGTTCCATGTTCCACCCATTTTCAGAGTGTAACGAACATGGTCACATCACAATCCCCCCAACCACATCCAGCCCCCCCACTTACCTGAACCATCTCCCTGCAGGCTGCTGGTGATTTTTTAATTCAGCATGGCTGTGCATCACTCACACAGCAACATCATCCATTCACAGATCCTTTGACATGATCTGTGAATGGAGAAGCCACTGCAGCAGAGAGACTACCGAATGCCCATACTGAGGTACGGACATAGATGGGAGGAAGAGTCTGCAGGAGCTAGAACATTGCATCCGATCGTGGTTGCAAAGCTCCACTGGCTTCAATGCAAAGAAAATAATAGATGCACATTCTTCATACATTTGTATTTTTTCTAAAAGGTGGACTTTGCCTTTAAAGTAACCCGTCACTCAGCTTTAAAATACAAAATCCTGCCTGCAGCAATATTCGTGCTGCCACCTTTGTTTGCCAGAAAGGCCTATTATTTGTGCCCTTTTGATCCCAGTTTCACTTTGGTTTTCAGAGTTTGACTTTGTTGACTTTGAGAAAAAGCCAACTACCTGATTCTAAACCAAACCCAATCATCATAGCAGTGGCTAGAGTGTCATTTATGAGGCCAATGTGTCTGTCAGGTACTGAGACCAGTCATGATATAGATTAGTACAAATACACAAATGCATCATAAAGGGTAATACCGAATCTACTACTACACATTACTGTGGGTATACAGTATATACATGGTACATACAGTATACAGTACATGTGGCCTTTGACTATGTGCACATTGGGGGGAATTTATCAAAACTGGAGCAGACAGAATCTGGAGTAGTTGTCCAACCAGCTTCTATCTTCAGTCTGTTCAGTTAAGATTTGAAAATGAAAGATAGAAGCTGATTGGTTGCCATTGGCAACAGCTCCAGATTCTGTCTCCTCAAGGTTTGATAAATTCCCCCCAATGTGCGCATCGTCAAAAACCACATGTATTGTATATGTACCATGTATCTACCGTATACCCACAGTAATGTCTAGTAGTAGATTGGGTATTACCCTTTATGATGCAGTTGTGTATTTGTACTCATTTATATAATGACTGTTCTGTGGTCTGAGTCATGGGTGGACAAGTCCAGCCCTCCAGACACTGTGGAACTACAAGTCCCATGAGGCATTGCAAGACTGACTGTTGCAGTCATGACTCTCAGAGGCAGAGGCATGTTGGGATTTGTAGTTAAAGCACAGCACAGCCCACCCCAGCCTCAGTGAGTTAGATAATGGCAATCAGATTTGTGTTTATTTTAGTCAGTATACAGATAAACTTGTTTACAATGAGTTCCAGCACTTCACACACAATCATTACACTTTTCACCACCATATATATATAATGAATGACAGAAAGGAAATGCAATAGAAGACAACTTCACTAACCTCCAACAGTCACACCCTATGAACAAAGCACCACATGTCAGGTAAGCATTTCAAGAATTCGATGTTGAAGAGTCGTGCTGCATATATTACATGGTTACAAAGTCTGAATACTGTAACTAAGTCCATTCACTTCAACTTCTCCTTCTGGAAAGTTAAAGTGTATCTATATCCAAAGCTTTTTTTTTCTTTTTCTAGTTATGGATAGAGTGGGGAAGGATTAGAACTACTTAGTTATGGATAGAGTGGGGAAGGATTAGAACTACTGTTAGGTTTTAGGCTCCATTCACATATAGCGTTTGCATTTCCCGCGCGGTTTTCTGTGGGGAAGACTGCACGGCACGCAAATGCTAAAATCTTTCATCTGCACGGATTTTGCTCAATTGGCGGCTATGACTGTAGCCGCCAACGTGCGGAATCTGTTCTGGTCCAGTCAGGGCCAGATTTACTCTCTCTGGTGCCCCAAGGCCAGGTCCCTGAATGCGCCCACCTTCCCGAGATCACTTGTACAAAACAAGCGCCGTGATCACTTGTACAAAACAAGCGACGACTTCTATGTACATTTAGCTATAAATTTAGCTCTGCTTGCCCAAAGCAGGGCTAAATTTAGAAAAAAAACTACCCGCCCGACACCCGGAACTGCATGTCCCGTGCATCGGGAGATAGGAATTCCACACCCCTGCTGCCCCTCTACTCCTGTAAGTGATCTCCTGTAACTGCGCATGCGCCAAGCGCGCTTTCTCGTACTATGGTGAAATGCGCTCTTCTGCACATGCGCGGGCGCCATGGACCAGCCACGCAAAAGCGCGCCAAATGGAGCACAGGAACTGACACATCACCCCTATACTTCCCCTATATAAACCCAGTCTGAGCACCACCATATTGCTGGATTATCTTCAGCTCTCCTGTGTTCCTGTAATCTCCTTCTTGATTTGCTGTGACCCGGATTTGTCTTGACGATTCTTGCTTGCTTCCTGCCACCGACCTCGGATTTGTTTACTGGACTTTGCTTCTGCCTGACCCCTCTGTACCGTTATTGCTCGATTGTTTTTTACCTTGGCTCGTTTACTTGGATTTCGCCTATCAAAGCCCTTGGATTTCAGCTTGCACGGTGTTATAACTACTAGGACTCGTGCCACTCGCTGTCTAGTTGGACTCTGTCCCCAACCTCAGAGTCCTCGGGACACAAGGTGCAATGGACGCCTCCTCACGCATTCAGTCTCCAACCAGGTACGTGACAACTCCCTACTGCCCCAAGGCCAGGCCTTGGTTGGCATTGTGGGAAATCCGGCCCTGGGTCCAGTAGGTGTTGGTATCGCACCAGGAGTAATGAGATGCACTGATACCGGTATTTCAGTAATCAGTACTGATATTTGTTTTTGAATACCGATAGTCCCATTAAGGAAGCCAGGCAGCATGTAATAACTCGCCACCTGGCTTCCTGATTAGCCAGGAAGCCGGACGGCATGTAAAGACTCGCCATCCGGTTAGCAGGGAAGCCACCCCCATGCTTCTCATCACTAAGTGACGAGAAAGCATGGAGCCAGCTTTCTGGCCAATCACGAAGCCAGGCGCCGTGCAAAGTGGTGATTCCTGATTGGCCGGGAAGCCGGCTCCATGCTCCCTCCTCATGAGGTGATGAGGGAGCATGGAGCCGGCTTCCCGGCCAATCAGGAAGTTGGGGGGGCATGTAATGACTCGCTGCCCGGCTTCCTGATACCAGAAGTATCGGGCTAGGCATCGGAGCATTTGGCCTAGTACAAGTACTCGCCCAAATACATGGCATTGGCACTGATACCGATAATTGTATTGTATCGGTGCATCCCTAGTAATTAATAATACACATGTGTGGATTTATTAATTATATTGAACATAGAGATATGGAGTATTGTTTCATGTTTTATTTTGCTTGTTTTACACATTTTATTTTTTACATACAGTATTGTTATTATGTGGACTGCCTATTATTATTGTTTTTTTTTTTGTCATTTTAAGAACTGGGCCTAAAATGCTTATCTTTGTGTAACTTCAAAACACTGATTGTTTGAATTGAAATACCACAGCAGTCACACATGACCAAAATAATTTTAGCTAGCTGTCACATGCTACGCTTTGCCTTTTAAAGAAATAGATGGTGACATGGTAATAATGAATGGTGGCGTCTGCCTGAAAGAGAGGCTTCTCTGCTTTGATGGTTAGGCTATTGGAAAAGCACTAGAGTGAACCTTTTATTTGAACATAATTTACAATCCAGTCACAGCTTAGTCTGAGTTCCCCATTATGAAGAGAAGAAAGTGACCAGTCTTTGAGCCATGCTGGAAACATGCATCTGATAGGGGGCTTCAGGTCCCGGAGACAAAGGTTGTTCTGAGTTTACCCTGGAAGCTCAAAACCTGCCTATGGAAACAAAAAGAAAACAGAGTAGCTGAATCTCAATAGTACATGCATAAACCAGCCAGAAATAATGATATCCATGCTTGCTGGTATCATGCATCTGCTGCTTAGTTTTTTGAAGAATGTGTGTAACTTCTTAGTTTGAAGAATTGGCTTGTGGCTGTTCTAAAAGAATAGATTATATAGCAGAAATACAGAAACTTTTATCCACAATGCCTGCAATCTAGAATTTTCCCCAGAGGCTTTTATATGGAAATAATACTCTTTTTCTAAAACATATTGCATTTATCAAATGACTCTCCGTCCATCATAGGTATGGTAAATCAACAGCTGAGTGCAATTTTCCAATCGATGCATTTTATAGCTGTGGAGGGTTTACTGTGAGAAAAATTCCTCTGGCAGGCTACTCGCTGCTGTCCGGCCTATTCTCATAGATGCCAAACAGCAGTGAGTGAATAGCCGAATGCTGCTGAACAGTCAACAAAAGTAAAAAAAAATAGAAACCGATTGGGCGGAGCTAGCAGTGACAGCTAGCTCCGTCCAACTGTATTCTATTGGCTGGGACCAGCTGTCATTACAATGAGAGCTTGTCGGAGCCGGCAGGGATATGAAAGCCGGCTCTGCCAAGCTCTGGTGACCTGGTAACCAGGGACGCCCATCTGTCATTACACACTGAGAACCCGGCGGAGTCGGTAAGCTTCGAATTTCAAATTGGCTCAGTCGAGCCGAAGCATATGCCTTCGGCTCGACTGAGCCCCTCGGCCAACTTTGGGAGCTTTACGGGCTATAGTGTATAGCCCGTACAGCAGCCCTTCAGTTCTACTGAACCGAAGGGGTCCTGGGGCCGGAGCTAGCCAAAGGATCAGCCGCAGCTACGGCCAGATCCTTCGGCAGCTTAGTGAATAACCCCCATAGTGTTTGTAATGGCTAGTTTGTGTCCACACAAAACACAGGTGCCTTAGAATATCACAGAGAGTGATATGACCCCAAAATGATTTATTTATTGTATACGTATTACTGAACATATAGCTTTATTCAAAACATTACATACAAACAGGAGGAGGAGTCCACTATTAGGGAAGAGCATAGTGATTTCTGCAAAATTAAATCTGCCGTCGACAAAATTTATGAAGCTCAGGGGAAATCCCATTGAAAGCTTTAAATTAAAGATAATTGGGTAGGAATAAGTGTGTGTATGTGTGTGGTTTTGGGGGGGGGGGGTTTGATGGTGTTGTCACAAGGCAAAGGCCTGAGAAAGTATTTGTGTTTTAATTCAATTATTTGTATTTTATTCTTATTTCACATGAAGAAAAAAAATATGGCAAAAATTAAAATATAAACTTTTTTCTTTCTTTAAGAGAAATGATAAATAAAAATATACTACACAACAAAATAAGAATACAATTCTACAAGTACAAAGAACACTTTGCAAAGCAACAGGGGAAGTAATTTTTCAAGGAAAAATCAGACACTATGGCACAAGTAGAGTGTAATTTTGCTGAAATTCCAGCATATACAAATTCTGTAATTTCATGGTGAAAACTATTCTGCCCTATTATTATTATTATTATTATACAGGCTTTATACAGCACCAACAGTTTGTGCAGCTTTTTACAATATAGGGAAGACATTATAATTACAATACAATTCAAGACAAGAGGGTAAGGAGGGCCCTGCCCCTGGGGGGGCTTACAATCTAAGAGGGAGGGGCAAGTGATACATGAGGAGGTAGCTGTGTGGGGATGAATTGTTTGAGAAAGAGTTAATTGGTTAGTTTTAAGTGTGATAGGTTTTCCTAAAGAGATGAGTCTTTAGTGATCACCGAAAGACAATCAGAGTGGGAATAGACGGACAAGTTGGTAAGGAGTTGCAAAGAATGGGAGAGACTCTAGAGAAGTCCTGAAGGCGAGCATGGGAGGAGTTGACGAGGGAGCTAGAGAGTAGGAAGTCTTGGGAGGAGGTGAGGGGACGGTTAGGGTGATACTTTGAGACAAGGTTTGAGATATAGCCGGGGGCATAGTTGTGGATGGCTTTGTAAGTGGTTGTTAATATTTAGAGGGAAAATGCTCTTTTTTGTCAACGGTATTAGGAAAAAGGACTTTTGTTTGCCTAATCCTGTGCTCCCCCAGTGGGTCCTCGGTGACCTCACTTACAATGCTGGACTGCTGGTCCTGGATTGTATGTGATTACATCACAGCTGTGACCACTGGACAGAGTACTGAAGAGAAGACTGTGGGAGTGAGGACTAATATAATTAAAATGCTTTTTACTGGTACGCTAGGCAGAAACAAGCATTTAACTCTTGCAATGTGAGGGGATCCCCACTACAAGGACATTTTTTTCAGTTCCCCTGAAGTTCAGCTTTAAAGCCCATCTGAATTTTTAGTTTAACTCAGCTAAATACATTCCAAGTACATAAATACAAAGAGAGAGATAACGTCTCACAGTTTATTTTCTTTAGAAAGCAGTCATGGCCGTAGAAGCAAAGCCTGTTCCTGCCAGCATACTACATAGAAGAACCCTTTTACTCTGTGCAGAAGCAGTGATCTCTCTGCAGCCCACTGTTGAGTCTAATTTATAGCTCTACAATAGCAAAGCTCGTGATCCCTGTTGGCTGGAGAGCTCTAGCTCAGACTCAGGAGGGGGCAGGATAAACTTCTGCAAAGAGACCACTTTTTCTCCAACAAGACCAAGAGTTGCACGCTGCAGCTGCTGGCAGGTGACATGCTTTTTCTACTCGGGCTGTGTCTATTTTCATAAATAAATGAACTATAAGACTTTGCACACTTTTTGTTTTGATGCACCTGGAATGTATTTAGCTTTGATAAGATTTGAAAGTTGAATTGAGCTTCGATAGTTTGACGCTTACTAAAGCCTGAAAGGCAGTTAAACACTCCTGTAAAACTGAATTACACTCAGATATAAAAGACACAGTAATGCAGTTCTGTATTCATTAACAAATATTACAATGCATTTTGATTGCAGGTAGTGTAAGTACCTGAATTTGACTTGTAATCAATCAGAAATCAGACTGGGAAAGGGAGGGACAAGATTGTAAAGCAATCAGGTGTGGTGCATGCAAATGTGCTGACTATTAACATGCTGATTAAAAGACAGAGCAAAGTGAACAGACAAATGACATTATTCTGCTGCTGTTTATTCATTATGCAGGTTAGGGGTGGAAAGAAGACACCATTGTATCCATTTGCAGTCAATAACTAAAAGAGGAAGTGGTATCATCCTCCTGGCTGTGCTTTGTAGCATATATGTAATAGGTAGCATATATAAAGTATGTAAATATCAAAACTGGATGGACAGATGTACAGATTAACCTGAAGGTTGCTGTGAAGAAGAGGTGCATGTGGGGGGAGGCAGTGGGTGCGTTTCAGTATAAAATTAAAGATGCAGTGAATCCAGTGAACTTCATACAACAATACACCATTACCAGTGGGTGCTTTGGTGAAATGACAGATGGCACCATCACAGCAGATGTCGAAGATTATATATCATCACCAGCACACCATACTGAAAGGTAAAAGTAGGACATTTATTCATCACCCATAAGAAAAATGGCGTTTTGAGGTCACTGGGGGCATCTTCCTCAAGTAGTAGTGTCAAAAACTGAAGAGGTCCAACCTACCTTTAACTTTACCTTTAGTAGGATGTGTTGGTGATGACAACTTTAATGTAAAATTAAACTCATCCTTCAAGGTCCTCAAGAAAGCTGCTTGATGTTTGTTAAATCTTTTGCAAATACTTGCTGGAGCTCTTTAGACAAGCATTTACACACTAGAAAACACTGGAAAACAAGAAAACTAGAAAACAAACAGACAGTGGAGTTGCAATATGCTCATCCCAAAATACCAACCAAAGTTTTACATTTCAAAACAATCAGCCTTTACAAAGGTGAGGACATGGGTAACAACGTAATTTAATTACGTAATTTAATTTACCAGCAGCTACAAAAACAGTTGTGTATGAACTGACCCATTAATATACTTTGTCAGGTAACAAGATGGGAGTAAATTGAACTTCTTTTAAAGTGTCCGATGCAAAAACTACCTTTAGAGATCGGAACAATCAGACCCTTTTAGTCTCTCAGTACAATATAAAAGAAGAAAAGAAAGTATTTGATTGGTGAGGGCAACACAAACTAAAGGTGCCCATACACCTTACGATTATCGGACGAAACTTTTCGTCCGATGATCGAACCGTCGTACGATTTTCGTACGACGGCCCCATCCTGCCCCGATTATCGCAAGGTTCAATCAGCGGTAGTTAGAAAAAAACACCTGGACGACTTGCGGTAATTGACCGCAATTATTTTCGTTTGCGCATGCGCAGTGTTAATCGTACGACTTTTGACGGACGGAAACGCCACCAACCATGCGAACATCGTACGATCAACCAAAGTTTTCAAACATGCTTGACCGTCAAAAGTCGTACGATTGTACAGTACTATCGGTCGGGCACTCTATTCACACGTTACGATTGTCGTACGAAAAGTCGATCGCATACGATTATCGTACGATAATCGTAAGGTGTATGGGCACCTTAAAGGTGGCCTTACACTGTACAACCATCGCAAGACCTTAGTCTTGCGATGGTTGTACAGGGATTTAAAAAACGTACGATCTGCCTATCTTGGACAGGCAGATCGCACTCTCGATCATCGCAAGCCCGCCCCCT
The DNA here is from genome assembly GCF_000935625.1 of Nanorana parkeri. NCBI lineage: Eukaryota > Metazoa > Chordata > Amphibia > Anura > Dicroglossidae > Nanorana > Nanorana parkeri. The sequence goes on along the minus strand of NW_017306294.1, from coordinate 371,721 downwards.
GAGGGGCGGGCTTCCGATGACCGCAATGCTGAACGAGCAGTGTGCGCGTGCGCACACCGGCAGTTCGGCATTTGTCTTCCGAGCACCGTTCTAACCAGCCGAGAATCGTATGATTCCCGGCTGGTTTTCGAACATGCTGGTTCGACGGAAGACGTGCGACCGTACAGTAGAAACGGTCCCACGTCTCCGTTCACACTGCTCGATTCTCGTACGATCGCGGGATTTCCCGCGATTCTCGTACGAGAATCGAGCAGTGTATGGGCACCTTAAGACAGATCTCTGTTCAGAAACAATGTAACTGAAGAATATCCTTGTTGGTCAGTAACAAGGACAGTTTGTAAGAAAAAAAGAAAAGAAAAGTATTGTCTGATAACAAGTTTTAAACCCTGCTTGCAGAAAATATTGACAGCCGTAGCCTGGTTGTTATAGACTACAAGAAATGACACCCACAGCCTGGTTGGTATGGACTACAAGAAATGACAGCCTCAGCCTGGTTGTTATAGACTACAAGAAATGACAGCCACAGCCTGGTTGTTATAGACTACAAGAAATGACAGCCACAGCCTGGTTGTTATAGACTACAAGAAATGACAGCCACAGCCTGGTTGTTATAGACTACAAGAAATGACACCCACAGCCTGGTTGGTATGGACTACAAGAAATGACAGCCTCAGCCTGGTTGTTATAGACTACAAGAAATGACAGCCACAGCCTGGTTGGTATGGACTACAAGAATGACAACCACAGCCTGGTTGTTATAGACTACAAGAAATGACAGCCACAGCCTGGTTGTTATAGACTACAAGGAATGACAGCCACAACCTGGTTGTTATAGGCTACAAGAAATGTAGTTGTTATAGACTACAAGAAATGACAGCCACAGCCTGGTTGTTATAGACAACAGAACATTACAACTGCCACCTTGTTGTTAAAGACAACAGGAAATTACACTTCAGCCTGGTTGGTATAGACTACAGGAAATGACAACCACAGCCTGGTTGTTATAGACAACAGAAAATGACAACCGCAACCTGGTTGTTATAGACAACAGAAAATGACAGCCGCAACCTGGTTGTTATAATGAACAGAAAATGACAACTGTGGCCTGGTTGTTATAGACAACAGAAAATGACAGCTGCAGCCTGTTTCATATAGATGACAGGAAATGACAACTGCAGCCTGGTTTGTATAGGTATCAGAAAATAACAGCCTTAACATGTTTGTTATAGACAACACAAAATGACAACAGCAACTTGGTTGTTATAGCACATGTACTCTTACAATGTTATCCATTTGCATACCAATTTGTACAGCACATTTTTGCTTTCAGTTGAGTTTCTCTGATGGATTAAGTTCACAGATGTCTCAAGGCAATATATTCGGTGTCACATTCATTGACATTAATTTGCCTTGTCTTTGGTTTCTTGAATATTGGTATTGTATAGACAACATCAGAACTGTCATCCTGCAACAAAGAAAACAATTACTGAGAGTGATGTATTACCAAGGCTGTATTTATGAGGGCCTTTGTGTATTTCCATATGATAGCCATTACTGACTTCTCTCTCTGAAAATGCTGGCTGCGTGGTAGATGTTGATTCAGTAGCTTCAGTCACTGACTGCAAGTATGCAAAAAACCTAACACTAACTTTAACCCAAGATCACACTAAACCCACTTATCCCTGACCATTTTTAACCCCTCAACTAAGCACTTATTCTGTGTTCTTTATTCTGTGCTGAGATCAGCTGTGGTGGTGAATCCTCACAGCTCTGCACTAGAGGAAACCAGCACTGAACGGTCAGGACCAATAACTCCTGATCTTCAATTTGTATGTACATCTGTGCATTACCCAATGTAGTATATTTGATAAAGTGTATGTAGTGACCAGATGACTTGCTGTACAGTCAGACAAAGTGCACTTTTTTTTGCCTCCCTCCCCTGTCCTAACTGATCCCACCTGCTTCCTCCCCCGTCCTAACTGATCCTCCCTTCCCCCCCTACTAATGTATACTTACATTAGTATACTTACATTACATCCAATGCCTGCAGCCTTCAGGGTTTTTTTATATTCCATGTCCTCTGCTCTGTACCTGCGCAGCAGAGCCCCATAGACTTCCATGGGGCTCATCTACCATCGTCTCCTGGCTTGAAAGTGCAGGGAGACGAGCCCCATAGACTTCTATGGGGCTCTACTGCGCGAACAGCAGAGCTAGAACTTTGGCGTGGGATGTAAAAAAACACTGAAGGCTGCAGGCATTGGATCTTGGTAAATATACATCTGTGGATGGGGGAGGGTCGAACCTGTTAGATCAGGAAAGGGGGGCAAAAAGATAAAGTGCTCTTTGCCTGAAAGTACCCTTATTCTTTAAGAAAAAGAAACATGGACTAAACCAAGGCTATTAAAGGTATCAGTTGCTTTTATTTTGATTATTATTGACTATTAATGATGATTATTGGTGATTGTTCTGATTGGAGTTCTCTATGGGCTTTATTTATAAAAGTCCAATTGGATGTCGTTGCCATTCTAATAAAAGTTATTTGAGGGGAAGATGCCTTTTTCATGGCATCAGCATCCCTAGATGGTGCTGAAGAGTATAGGAAATTCCCATACTCGTCCTCACCATCAAGAGGTGCTAGTGCCATGCGAACGACATCCGCCCATCATATAACTTTTGTCAATTAAGTCATGTGTATGCACAGATTTTTGGTGCCATGGCTTTCCTATATTTTGTCAGTAAATGAGACCAACAAGCACAGGAAATGTGTGCTGGTTGAATGAGGGGATCAACAAAGCTGAGACCAAGGATTCCCAAAAATAATGATGGCAAAAAGATAGAACTTTCTTTGTTTTTTCACAGTTGCTATATTTGTGTGCCTTCTGTGAATGTTGCTGGCATCCTTCTGCAAAAACCAGTGCACATTTCCTTTTACTGGCAACACATTTGACAGTTGTGTTTTTTGTAACTTTTAATCTGCTTAATATGAAAAAAAAAATCACATTGAACTGAACAGTCCACAGTGATCTGTCACCCATTGTTGTTGAGCAATCAGTAGTGGCAGTGCCATCCCAATATTACTTTTTGGCCATGATATAAAGAAATGACATAAACTGTGAATGGCACACTGCTAAAGACTGTCTAATTCTTGGCAATCACTTATTTAATTTCCAGGAAAGCTTTCCCAAAATTGTCAAGTAGATGGCCAACACACTAGTCCATAGGAAAAAGCTGTAGATCAGTGCAACTCCCGACAGCCTGTGCAGGTAACTGAACTTCATATACAGTCTATTCTTGTTTGTTTTACAGTTTTAGTCACACTGCTTTCAGTTTGTTAGGGAAGGTCAAACTACTAACCACTATGTAAGATAATATCTTTAAATACTATTATGTTACCTATGTCAAACAAACTGCCTTAGAACACAGTCCGGTTTTTCTAGAATTCCTACCTCTGTCTTTTCTGAAGGTACAGATCCTGCTGAAGCTCCTGAGAAGAAACACAATGATCATTTTCTTTTATAACTTCAGAAAGTTTTATGGAAGCATAATGTCAACAAGAATAAACAAGAAATCAAATTATTTCTCATCATTTAATTTTTGTAGGTTGTCCTTTGTGATTGTGAAGTATATACATGCAATGTTTACCAAACATAAAAACTAAACTCTGGCCAAGCATTAAAAAGCTTTATTTTTTAAAACGTTCGGGTAACACAGCCTGCTTGCTTAGTGCCGGTAAAGTTCGCTTTGGTGTTTATCATCAGCAGACAGATGGCCTATGTTGGTTATAGTTATGGTTGCCGGTATTTGAAACGCAAAATGCCCTGAGTTTGTGAATTGCTAACCAATCATTACACATTCCAAAGCACCACCCTCTTTAACTCTCAGAGAAGAAGGCTACCAAATGAAGAATCATGTGACATAAGACCACATTCATTCAAGAAACATTGTGTAGAACCTCAGTGATCGCAGGAGATTATATAAACTCAGAATAAAAGTGCAATAAGAGTGCAATAGGGTTGATTTACTAAAGGCAAATAGGCTGTTCACTTTGCAAGGGAATTTGAACTTTGTGGGAGAATTATCCCTTAGCTTAGTGAATGTAATGAAATTTCACTTTGCAAATAACACCCAAGCACATGCAAAGAAAATAAAACAAAGGGGTCTATTCACTAAGCTGCCGTAGGCAGCCGCCCAACATGCCCAGTATGTTCGGCCGACCCGAAGTGCAGGAGGAGTTCGACTCAGCCGATCCAACATCTGGATCGGCTAAGCCGAACCTCCGGCAGGCTACTCGCTGCTGTTCGGTCTATTCCTATAGATGCCGAACAGCAGTGAGTGAATAGCCGAATGCCGCTGAGCGTCATTCGGCTCGGCTGTTCTGCTCGGTCCCTCAGTGGGACCGAGCAGAACAGAAAAATAGCAAAAAAAGTAAAAAAAGATAAAATAGAAAACGATTGTGCGGAGCTAGCAATGACAGCTAGCTCCGCCCAACTGTTTTCTATTGGCTGGCGGTTCTGCTGCCGTAAAAAAAAACGAAAAAAGAACCTCTCCCGGGTGCTCCGGGAGTCTCCCACACCCGGCCGCCCAGGAGAGAAACAGTGCTTTTTCTTTTTTTTTCTTTATTCTGACACGGAGTCGTGTTAGAATAGAAAAAATAAATACAAATTTTGCCCATAGGAATCCATTGCTAGATTCCTATTGGCTATTTCAATTTGCAATAGCCAATAGTAAACTAGAATTGCACCCGCCCTCTGCTGATGGACCTGATGGAGAACTGCAGCAGAGGGTGGGTGCAATGCTAGTTTACTATTGGCAATTGCAAATTGAAATAGCCAATAGGAATCTAGCAATGGATTCCTACGGGCAAAACATTTTTTTTTTTCTATTCTGACACTGGTCCGTGTAGGAATAAAGAAAAAAAAAATTGAAAAAGCAGTGTTTCTCTCCTGGGCGGCCGGGAGGCTCCCGGAGCGCCCGGGAGAATTTGTTGTCTGGAGATCAGTGTCAATGGTTAGCTGGTAACCAGGGACGCTGATCTCTCTGCAAGTGACGGGAGCCAGCCGTAAGATCCCGGCTGGCTCCGCCCAGCTGTCAGAAGTAGGCTGTCGGCCGGCCATTCGGCTAGCTTCGGCTTTCAGCCAAGGCATATGCCTTCGGGACGACAGCCGCTTGGCTAAGTTCGGGAGCTGTACAGGCTATTGTGAATAGCCTGTACAGCAGCCCTTTGGTTCTACTGAACCGAAGGGGTCTTGGGGCGAAGCTAGCCGAAGGATCGGCCGAAGCTACGGCTAGATCCTTCGGCTGCTTCGTGAATAGACCCCAAACTGTTTTTATCTCATTCACCTCAAGCTAAGGGAAAACTTCCCTACAAAGTGAGCAACCTATTTGTCTTTAGTAAATCAACCACATAGAGTCTGTTTCTTAAATAGTATTAGAAGTTTTATGATTAGATTCATATGGCTTGGAGTTGTGCCTTATAGTAGTATTAAGGTGTCCATACACTGCTCGATTCTCGTATGAGAATCGCAGGAAATCCCGCGATCGTACGAGAATCGAGCAGTGTGGACGAAGACGTGCCGCCATTTCTACTGTACGGTCGCACGTCTTTTGTCTAAGGAGCACGCTAGAAAACCAGCCGAGAATCGTACGATTTTCGGCTGGTTTGAACGGTGCTCGGGAGACAAATGCCTGACGGGCCGGTGTGCGCACGCGCACACTGCCCGTTCAGCATTGCAGTCATCGGAAGCCCGCCCCCCTGAGGGGGGCACATCTGCGATGATCGAGAGTACGATCTGCCTGCCCAAGATGGGCAGATCGTACGTTTTTTTATTCACTTTACAACCATCGCAAGACTAAGGTCTTGCGATGGTTGTACAGTGTATGGTCACCTTTAGGCCCCTTTCACACGGGCATTCCAATGAGGTTAGCCTGTCAGTTTTTCAGGTGGATCTGATCCCATCGTTAGTCTATGGTCAGCTGGATCTAAACGGACTTGCTTCCATTTACATCCAGTTACCTCCAGCTCTGATCAGGTCCGGGAAAAAAAAGAGAACAGAGTTCCATTTCCCGGACCAGATCGTGCTGGTTTGCGGGTAATCTGATGTAAACAGACATATGTACATTTATATCTGACTCTTTATAGACCAACATGGGTCTGGCGGATCCTTCGTGGTCGTACATGTACGTGATTTTTTTTTCTGCTTGTGTGTGCCCCCTAGCGGCTGTTAACGGCTGTTTTATACAAGAGTTTGGCCGGCTCTATAGCCAGCCGATTGCTTATATAACCTTACATGGTGCAGTGCCCCCCCTTGCTGCTGCGCCTCCCCCTCCGTTGCTGCTGCCAGTTATCCCAGGCACCGCTGTCCCCCCTGCGGTGCCCAGGACCGAGAACACCAGCTTAGCGGCTGCTCGTAGAGAGAGGGAGGAGAGATCAGCATTTCCCCCACTGCTGATTTCTCCTCCTTCTCTCTCTAAAGTTACATCACTTCCGCCTTTAGCTGTCATTTCTCCGGCTGAGAGCTTTTTTGGGGGTCCCTAGGTGACATTAGGGTTCTTGGGGACCCCTGATGTCTCCATAAAGAGGATCTGTCATTGTTTATTAGTTCTCACATTGGGGGCAAAGATTGCAGTAGCAACACATTTTTACTTTTGTTAGTGAATAATGTGTATTTAAACTTTTGGCTTATACACTTTTATAGTGCCGTGGACTCAGTAGCACATGCTAGGTGTTAGTGATAATTAGGTCAGTAATAATTAGGTCAGTAATATATTGTTAGTAATATTTGTGGTGCACCCTAATATACTTCTGTATTTTGGTTGGGTACCTCTTATAATGCTTATGTATAAGGGACCTCTGTTTGTTTGTTTTTTATATATTATTGAAGAAGAACAGAAACAAACAATCAAAAAGAAGTACAACAGGTACAGAGGCCATTATAAGCATAGGTCTGGAAGAGATAATAATTCTCCCACAAGTATAGTGGGGCACAAGCAAATACACATTTTGTGAGTACAACACGGATACAACAAGTCCATATAACACTTCCCTGTAAATGGAGCAAACACGGCCTACACAGAAGCTCATTTTTTTTCTTACTATGCTACTATGGTTTATTACTATAATGTATATATCCTTCTAAAGTACTGTGTAATTTATTTGTGTGACTTCAGGTATATACAGCTTTTAAAATAATTTATGTCGTGCAGTAATGCATGATGAATTACATACATGTCATGAAACTGACTCTTTGTTACCTGCAATGTTAATTTCTTCTGATCTTGATGAAATGCACACTCTGGGAAAGAAAGAAAGTCAATGGACATATTATTTATAATGTTGTAAACAAATCAAGCATAAATGTTATTTTGTGTGAAACATATTTCATACTTGAGTATGCCACAAATTGTACAATTTGAACAGGCTAATAATTTGACAGTCTCATTGTCACAGGTCGGCTTAGAACTATGAGGTGAGTGGAAATCACTCATCTCATAGTTCTCCTTTAATAAGGGATTAGAACTCCAGGCAGATATAAAAAGCAATTCAGGCGGTTATATGTTTATTGAAAATCATTAAGGGCTCATTCTCATTCAATGCATTGGGGTTGCGCTTGGTGTTTTTTTTCCAGCGCAGCCGCAATAGAAGACAAGGCAATTTGCCTTGTTCCAGATTGGCTCAGTTCACACCACTGGACTGCGGTGGTGTGCACTCAAAAAAGCAAGGCAGGCAGTACTTTTTTCAGCACAGAGCAGTGCGATGTGGTACAACTGCATTGCACCACACTGTGCCCATAGAACTTAAAGGAGAACTATGGGGTCAGTGTTTTTCCCCATAGTTCTCCTTAGGGTAACGGGAGGACACAAACTAGCGTCCTCCCGTTACCCTAAGCTCAGTATACCGCGAGCTACAGCTCGCGGTATACTGAGACGCCGCAGCCGGAGCTGATCCCAACGTAGATGACGGGATCCGCCCAGCTGCGTGAGTGACAGCTGGCTCTGCCTATCTAGAGGCAGAGCCAGCTGTACCCTCCCCCGTCCGTTCCGCCAGTCAGCGCTGGCAGATCGGAGCGGGGAGAGGGGAATCCAGCCCTCCCCCTGTCACGGCAATGAGCCGTGACAGGATCGAGAGGTGAGGGAACCCGGTATGTGTTCCCTCATCTCCCGATCTACTGAGCCGACCTGTGACAGTCTCATTGTCACAGGTCGGCTTAGAACTATGAGGTGAGTGGAAATCACTCATCTCATAGTTCTCCTTTAATGAAAAGTGTCACTGGTCACATTTCACATAACATTGGATTTTGCACTGTCCTATTGCAAAAAAGTCTGTATAGTGTTGTCTGTGCTGAGATGAATGAAGACGTACCTTTTGCTCAGACAATAATTCTTTCCTGTTAATGAAAAAGCAAAACATTTAAACATCTATTGCTAGCACCAGTGAAAAGACAGGACTCTTTAAGCCAAAGTGCAATGTGCAGAGTACAGATACCCACTGCAATCATCAGCAATCTTATTTTGAAATCTGGTGTATGTGGGCTTGTGCATTTTAACTTATTTTATGGATTAAAACTCTATTGTATTTCATATGTAATCAGAATATCATTAAGAATGTAGACCAATATGGATTGATTTGGAAAAGGTTCACTGACATAACACAACTAAGCATTTAGCAAATTACTGCTTTACTATACATTACCGTGCATGCTGCAGGAGTATAAAAAGATCACCAGAGGGCACAATTCCCCTGCATTTAGAGCTTAATGACGTGTATAAACAGTTATATGGATATGTTATTTTATTACATTTGATAAATCATTTAATTTGAGTTTCTCATAGAATCACGTGGCTCAGCCAAATCTGTTGGAAAATTGAAACTGAGTTGTTCTGCTGAATGCATTTATGCAGAGCTACCCAGTCCACAGTAAATTTTGCAAGTAATGAAACTGCAGCAATTAGGTTTCATACATTTTTAAACTGATGGGGACTGTGTGAATCTCAAGGGTGAGTAGGGGGAACAGAGCAGGTATGCAGAATAAAAATCCATGTGATGTGAGTCTGTTTAAACAGCCCCGATGCTGGCGACGTACACTGTACGTCGTCAGTCACGAAGGGGTTAATGTCTATATAAGTAGAAAGCTGCTAGGTCATAAAGAAAGATCTTTGTGTAATGCCTCACCTAGATTGTGCTGACCAGCAACAAAATACACTGCCTGGCCAAAAAAAGTTACTAACTGCATTTACCCAAGCAAATAGGTAAGAGCTATAGGGGTTACTTCAGTCGGTCAGGTCTAGGTTCAGCAACGTTATGAGCCCAGAAAATGAGGTCAGTTGCCTACCTGAATATACTTAATAACCAGGTTTTTCCATCAATTGATTTTTTCTGGGCATAGTTCCAGGTGACAATGCCAGGATTCATTGGGCTCAAATTGTGAAAGAGTGGTTCAGTGAGCATGAGACATAATTTTCACATATGGATTGACCACCACCCAGACCTTAACCCCATTGAGAATCTTTGGGATGTGCTGGTGAAGATTTTACACAGTGGTCTGACTCTCCCATCATCACTACAAGATCTCGGTGAAAAATGAATGCACCTCTGGATGAAAATAAATGTTGTGCCATTGCATAAGCTTATGGAAACTATGCCACAGCGAATGCATGCCCTAATCAAAGCTAACAGCGGTCCAAGGAAATATTGGAGTGTTTGACTTTTTTTTTGGCCAGGCAGTGTATGCTAAGACCCTCCATCTTGACCCATTCTAGTAGGTCCAGAACTCTCAACTCCTGATCACTTCTCTACATTTCTCATCCCACTCACCCACCCAACATTTAGGGGTCTATTCATGAAGCAGCCGAAGGATCTAGCCGTAGCTTCGGCTGATCCTTCGGCTAGCTTCGGCCCAAGGACCCCTGCGGTTCAGTAGAACTAAAGGACTGCTGTACGTGCTATTCCCTATAGCCCGCACAGCTCCCGAAGTCGGCCGAGCGGCTCAGTCGAGCCGAAGGCATATGCTTTGGCTCGACTGAGCCGAGGTGAAAGCCGAAGCTGGCCGAGCAGCTGGCAATTGGCTGGCCGACAGCCTGTTTCTGACAGCTGGGCGGAGCCAGCCGTTATCTTATGGCTGGCTCCTGCCACTTGCAGAGAGATCAGCGTCCCTGGTTACCAGCTAACCAGGGACACTGATCTCCAGACAGCCTAACTCTCCTGGGCGCTCCGGGAGTCTCCCGCTCCCGGCCGCCCAGGAGAGAAACACTGCTTTTTTTTTCTTTTTTTTTTTTAATTCTGACACGGAGCCATTGGCTGGTGTCAGAATAAAAAAAAAAGAAAAAAAACATTTTTGCCATAGGAATGAATAGCTAGATTCCTATTGGCTATTTCAATTGGCAGAGGGGACCTGCAGTTCTCCATCAGGTCCCCACTAGTGATTGACGGCAGCAGAACCGCCGGCCAAAAGAAAACAGTTGGGCGGAGCTAGCTGTAACTGCTAGCTCCGCACAATCGTTTTCTATTTTTTGGCTACTTTTTAAACTATTTTTCTGTCCTGCTCGGTACCACAGAGGTACCAAGCAGAACAGCCGAGCCAAATGCCGCTCAGCGGCATTCGGCTATTTACTCACTGCTGTTCGGCATCTATGAGAATAGACCGAACTCCTTCTGCACTTCGGTTCGGCCGAACATGCATAGCATGTTCGGCCGACCCGAAGCCACGCGAAGCCACCTGAGGTACGGCTGAAATCAGCCGTACAAACCTGAAGTGAATAGCCGAACAGCGTTCGGCTCACTTCACTTCAGGTCGGTCGTTCACTCGGCTGCCTACGGCAGCTTAGTGAATAGACCCCTTAAAGTATATCTAAAGCCAACACTTTTTTCAATTTGAAAAAAGTAGGGAATGTTTTTTTTTAAATCTGTGCCCATTCAAGGAATTTTCCTTTACCTTTGTCCTATAGATACATCAAGAAGTGAAAGGAAATCTCTTTAAAGTGAAGTAAATCCCCACCTGTTCCAGTAGCAAATGTCCAAGGACTTGTTCACACCAAGTGCAAAGCAGATGCAGAGCAGAGCAGTTACAGAACACATCAAAACTGCATCAAATGTATTCCAATGGTATTTTGGGCTCTAGTTCATACCAGAGCATTCAGTTCCAGAGCATGTGGAAAAACTGCAGCATGCCCTATATTTTCTGCTCTGGAACACACCAAAACTCATGCAAATGCATCAAAAATGCACACAAACGTCCTGGAATGCCACTTTTAGGCTAAAAAAGAAAGACACACTGCACTGGATGTGCAGAAACTCGTGCATATCTGGTGCGGATTTGGTGTGAACAAGCCCTAAGAGGTGATTTTCCTTCACTTTGGAGAGATTTCTTCCTACATCCTGTTGTATCTCTGAGACAGGAAATTAAGAGAAATTCCTCTTCAGATACAAAACAAGAGAAAACACTTTAAAAGGGGTCTATATCATTCTGTACTCTATTCAAAACTAAAGTCAACAGTTTTAGCTTTACATACACTTTATTGTTTAATGGGTCAGTTCACCCAATAAAACTTGTTTTGAGTAGAGGTTAGTATGTTAAATCACCTTCTGGAATTACCTTTCTGAGACCCCAGAAGACACCGCCACATATATAAGTGCTATTATATACAGGCATTTGACTTCAGTCTTTGATGCATTCATGATGTGACTGCATTGCTTTTACCATGCATTCACAATGAGTTGCATACAGGAGTAAAAGTAAAACACCAACTGACCTGATCTGCAAAAGTCAGTGTACACTAGCCCTAATGAGTTTTTCTCATTTATCTCACAGTATATGAATGCAGTAGGTATAATAATGCTTCATTTTTGTACTTTCCAGTTGCGATGTCACATGCGTTGTTCATGAGCAATCATACAGACTGTAAATATGAGTTTGGGCAATTCAAAGAAATCAACACTACCTCAGTACTCCAACTTAAAGCTCTGATTTCATAGGCATTGGGAATACAAACTTAGAATCTCATGTTTACTTTCTGTACAATACATAAGGATCAGGAGAACCCAGGCAACGCGCCCCAGGTCTTCAACTGAGTGCCACACGTATCCTTTGCCATGGTCCTAAATATCAGCCTTTCATTTTGATCTTCCATTTTACTGCCACTAATAACTGCATTTTTCCATTACAATTATTTAGAATAATGTTGGGTAGATAACTATAGAACCTGTAATCTTTAGTTAGGTACTTGATTTCTACATTTGCCTGACCCTCACAATGCATATTTATTTTTCACTATACAATAGTGGACCATTAATCAACAATGATATGTATTATATATTGGTTATGTGTTTAGATGAAACACTGAGAGCTTATGATGAATTAAGTTTTACTTGCTTAGCAGAGTATTACATCTGAATACAGCATTGTGAGGAAAACATATAGATAGAAAAAACAGCTTCCTATGTATCATAGATAAGCATGCACATAGAGAGTAACATTGCACTACACTGCCATCTACAGCTCAAAAGACATTAAACATCAGAATGTCAGTAGTATGCTTTTGTATTTCCAACATTATATGCACAATATACGTTTGGAACATCATTTATTAATGTTTTATTTATTTTGTCTTCTTTTTATACATTTTATACATAATATACATTTTAATATGGAATGAGAAACAACCTAACCCATTTTGTACATTGGTATACTACAAGTCCTTTAACATTTTGGTCTAGGTGCCCAGGGGTGCCCCAGGTTTACAAGTAACCTAAAAACCTAGGAACCTGCGATACACAGTAAGTACTGTAAGTGACATCACAGTTGGTATCTCAGAAAAGTCTGGGAACGCAATCCCCAATAGAAGCCAGTGAGTTATTAGTCCTAACAATATCCAATTATAACAGAAACCTTTTGTAAGCTTCCCTCATTTTAAGACAGAATGTTTATTGCATGAAATATTAAAACATCTTACCAGTTCTGAAGAAAATGAAAAACAGGAGCAGCGGCAACAGGGCTCCACCAGTTATGTACAATATGAGTTTCAGATTTTGGGCAGCTGCGTCTAAAATTAGATTGTGGAACATTATTATTGAGGTTGTTTGATTGCATGTTTTGTATTATTCTGTTATGAAGAACTTTTGTTTACAGAACACCATTACAAGATTTATAAGAAAACAAATCTCTTAATAGAGCCATCTGTCTGCTCTTTAAAGGAGAACTCCAGACAGAATAAAGGCCAGCTGTTAGCCTTCATGGTTTAAAGTTTTGTGCATTTGGTCTGTCTTTTTCTGTCAGATGTAGACTGTCTTCAGTAAATGTATGTCTCTTTTATATCAACTGTCTAAGGCTACATTCACATGCTGTGGCTGGGAATGCCTGCGTCAAGAACCTATGGATTCTTGCTGCAGTAATCCCCTGCTGCAGCCTTCAGCCAGTGTGAATGGGGCCTTATAAATGAAGTGGAGTGGGAGGATTCACTGCTGGAGGAGTCTGTACTGAATGAATATAATGGCTGCATGTCTCTGGGACCCACAAAAGCAGCACATTGCCTGAAACTTATATTTTATTTATTGCTACAGCATATGGTTACCAGATTTTCAAAATTATACCTGGGGACACCCTACTGACCATGCCCAGAAAACCAAGTCCTTATTTTTAGCATGCCCTGACACAATTGGTAAGAGAGTTGGAAGAGGAAGCAGACATTGAAGATGTAAAGACAAAGTGCCCTGGGCACTATAATGAGTGAAATAATGTGGCGTGCCACAGTGAATCATGAGTGCAGTCAAATTGCTCAGTGGGAGCAGCTGAAGATGCATGGTTAAATAAACCTTGAGCCTACTTTACTATAGGTCAAGCATGTGTAACGCTGGGACCTTAGGGATCCAGAGTGTGCAACACACGGAGTTAAAGAGCTACATATAGTTAGTCAGGTTGAAAAAAGACACAAGTCCATCGAGTTCAACCAGTGCAGGGGTCAGGAGTGTGTAACGCAGAACACAGGGGTCAACAATGCAGGAGCATGTAACATACAGAGTGCAGGGGTCAGGAGTAGATAACACATGGAGCAAGAAACAAGGAGTACAGGGAGCATCAGTAGGTAACGCATGGAGTACAGGGGTCATCAGTAGGTAACGCAGGGAGTACAGGGGTCATAAATAGGTAACGCATGGAGTACAGGGGACACCAGAAGGTAGAGCATTGGAATACAGGGGTCATGAGTAGGGGACAGTAGCAAGTTCAGTATGTTGTTGGTTTTGTGCTTCTTAAGACAGCAATACATTCACAGGTAAGCTGATCACAGTTAGTGTAGGCTAAAGGGGAGCAAGCTCTGGCCTACAACAAGTAGTCATGAAAATACTCTGTAGCATGCCCCCATCAGCTAGCAGTAGAAGCATATAAAGCCCAACTGCAACTTACAAAAAAAAAAAATTAAATAGAGAGGGAAAGAATTAACATGTATGTCTGTGTTCCCATTGAAAACATTGTCCGTTACTTCCTGATATTGTGGCACCCATACAAGAAATAGGGGGTCACCATGTCAGGAAGGCATAGACCACAATAAAAACATCAGAAGGTCTAACCATTTCTCACTCTGCTAAAAAAAAAAAAATATTTTTCATTTGTTCTCCTTTTGGAGAGTTTTCTCATTATTTCCTGACAATAAGTGAATGAAAATCTCCCCGACAGGGGCCAGACAGCAATAAAAACCTGACAATCTATCCAAAACTATATATACAGAGTTTGCTTTATAAGATTAGAATACTGTTACATAGTTTATGTCTAACAACCCACCTTTTCCCCTGGCCGTACTACATACACCCCCCAGTACAGACCTCAGAAAAACAAGGGACTTGGACCAGGAACTGTAGCCTACACTGAATTGGGCAGTGCTCCCTTTTCTTCAAAGGTCTTAGTGGAGAAGCCATCTACCTACAAGCCTGCAGAGTGATGGCTTTTTCTTTAGGATCTATGGAAAAAAGGCTGCACATGTGCAGTACTTCACAATATGGCTCAGAGCAGGCCTACTGCATTAAATAGTTACATTGTATGAACCTTTATGTGGCTGCAGACCCAGGTGGAAGATGTTAAATGCATTAGGTAAATCAGCAATTGGCAGGGTCCATCTTCCAGTCCCATGATGGGCTGATCCAAATCTGAAGTGTTTTTTCAACTGAAATATGGCATCCATTTTAATGTCAGCTCATGCCTGGTTGTTCTTTAGTTTAAGTTCAGCATGTGGAGTTGCAAATGGTACATTGTCATTTATCATTTATTTTGAGGTAACAAACGTACAATAAAAAAAAAAAGTTAAATTACATTGAAAAACGTATAACAGAGTTTTACTGATGCAACTGTCAGTACTTTGAGACAACAGCAATTGTGCACATTATTTGACCCTGTTAATCGTATTAGTCTTCCTGCTTAGTATGGAAACATTTCACTGTGTGGTTGGCTAAAGTGTTATACATATGCCCACAGCTGCTATCACACCTAGTAGAAACTACAAAAATTGTAACACGTATTATAAGTCTGTTACAGAAAAATACAAATTCTTATTTCACAAACCCATGACAGCTGGGGGGAATGGCATTTTCATACAAATGCACAGGTAACGTGGGAAATACACAAATTCTTAAGTTCTTTTTGGCCCCTTTGACATAAGCATGACTCATTTAGAACAGAACCCCAACATACTATAAAAGGCTGCAAAAGTGTGGGTCATATCTTAATCATGATTTTCTGACCCATGCAGTGCATCACCAGATCATTCATAATGAAAATGCTACCTTAATGCAACACATATTAACATCCAATCTAATACAGGTTATAACACCTACCTGAAAAATGTTAACGGGGCAATTCAATTTTGCTATTCAAATTTGAAATGGATTTTTGTTTTATTTTTCAAGTTAAGTAAAATTTTGGCACATTCACTCATCAATATTAGGAGATCTTGAAGTGCTCAGGAAAAAAGAATGGTGTGAAACATAATGATAAACTGCAAGCCAAGTAGTAATAGTTTCATAGAAACATCATATAAAAATATTAGCTACAGTATTTGTCTTTCAGATCAGGAAAAATGCAAATGGCATGTGAAAAATGGGGCTATGTCACATAAATTACCTGTGCCTGATGGAGTAGAGTTATTTTGCAAGGTATCTGAGATGAGGCTAGTTGTGTGTTTGACCATACCAGTTACATGATGGGCCACACAGGTCACTGATGGTTTACTGGAACATCTGGTATCATTCATCCGGAATTCATAGGTAGTATTAACAGACCCATCTCCATTTCTTTCAAGGGTAGAGTTTTTTACTGAATTTAGAATGTGTCCACAAGTCGTGTCCAACTCTACCGTTACATCTTCTGGGTAAAATTGAAGCAGACTGCACACTACAGTGACTTCATGTTCACCATATAAAGTAGAATTTACAATCATCTTTGGGGGAGCTAAATAAAAAGACAACAATGTTAAAATTATATCAAAGTCAAAAGGTTTTTAAGCTTTTCATATCTCAGTGCTGATTTAATCATTTACAATGGATGCTGCTTCTTATTTTAAATTCTTTATTGACTGAAACAGCATCAAAATTCACAATAAGTGAGCAAGAGGTAAGTGTACAAAGTCTACAGAATCCATAATAAAACGGACTACACCATATTACACATATATAACCAGACTTATAAAGTCATATCTGTACAGTCGTAAACCAGCTGAGTACAGTATTTTGCATCATCTACAAATCTACGCAATACTCAGGGCCGGATTCCTGGCAAGGCCACCGAGGCCAGGCCTCGGGGCAGCACGGAGAAGAGGGGTGGCACACATTTGAAGTCACCTGACATCGGAACATGGAGTTCCGGGCGCCGGGCAGTAATTGGTTTTCTACATTTAGCCCTGCTTTGCACAAGCAGGGCTAAATGAAGAATGGGGGAGGGCGCTTGTTTCTTTACAAGTGATCTTGGCGATGTCGCCAAGATCACTTGTAATAACACTGCAGGCTGTCCGTCCTTCCCCTGCCCCTCCCCCGCACCTACCTCTCTCCATGCTGCGTCTTCCCGGCTCCGTCCTCTCCTTGCTGGCCGCTGGCATCCTCAGGATGGAGAGCGGTGAGCAGAGCGGCAGGGTTAAAACTAACACTGCTGCTCTGTGCACACAGTGAGAGGGGAGAGCTGTGCTCTTCCTCTCTCACTTGCCACAGGAGTTCCAGCACAGTGCTGTGCTAGAACTCCTGTATTGGAGGTGACAGGGTCAATAAAGAGAACCTGTCTCCTCCAATTGCTATCACACAGGGGCTTGTTAGCTCCTATGTAATAGCAATAAAGTTAAGTGAAACAAATTCTAAATTATAAAAAAAGTAAAAAATGACAAGACAAAAACAAATTTAAAAAGTAAAAAAATAAATAAAAAAGTAATAAAAAAGTTTAAAAAAAAGAAACAATAAAAAAATTCAAACCAACCCTTCTCCAGGCTAGTAGATGGTGTCACTGTCTGGGGACCGGGGCACTAGGGTACGTGAGCTCTGGGGTTTGAGGAGTTGGGAGGAGTCACAGACAGGAGGGAAATCTGGGATGTTGGTCACAGGGAAAGAGGAACGAATGGTCTGTGCGTTCTCAGGACGCTCTAGAGGCACAGAATCTAAGAAGGGCCAGGTATTCGACAGAGCCTCTAATGGTGAGGATGATTGGTTGCTGGACACCTTCCAGGTTGCGGCCCTCTAGCACACCCACACAGACGCAAAGGACTAGTTGAAGCACTGGGGAACTGGATACAAAGAACAGGTAGGGATGAAACTTGTAACCAAGAGGAGGAAGATAGGAACAGTGCCACACAATTAGGACACCCGGGAAGGGTAAGTAGCTTAGAGGCACACCTAGAAGCAGGAAGGTGTAACGTACAAAAGTAAGCAAGAGATGTGCATTGCACAGGCATACAAAGAAGCAGGATATCAGAGGGAAAAGTACATAAAGAAGCACAAAGGGATGTGTGTACACAGGGGGTGTGCAGACAAGGAAGAATCCAACACAGCCACAGGGTAAGAGAGGAGCACAGAAGTAAAGGGGTGATAGCGAAGCATAGGAAGAAACACTGGAAGGTAAGTGACGGAACTGAAGTACAAGAAAGCAAGTAAATAGGAGGAAGCAAACACACAAAGGCTGGAGACGGAAACCACAGAAGAAGTGAGGCAATGAAGGCAGGGCCGGATTTACTCTCCCTGCCGCCCCAAGGCCGGGTTCCGCAATGCACCCTCCTCCCCGCCAACCACCCCGCCCCCCATCAACGGAGAATGGCAACCGAATGGCAGGGGCGGCAGGGTTAGTTTTAATTTTTTTTTTGTTTCTTTATTTTGTAAAACTTTTTTATTTCTTTTTTAACTTTTTTACATTTTTAGCTTATCGGTTAATTTTTTTTATTTTTTATAATTATTTTATCTTATTGTTTATTTTTTTATAATCATTTTCTTATTTTGTAATAATTTTTTTCTTATTATTTTTTATTTTTTAATCACCTTTTTTTTTCTTTTCATTTAATTATTTTTTTTTTTTACATTTTACAAGTGATTGCGGCGATCACTTGGAAACGAACAAGCGGCTTCCCCACACTACTTTTAGTCCTGCCATCCCAAAGCAGGACTAAATGTAGAAGGCAACTGTATGTTCCGGGCATCGGGGGATTCCACCCCGCTGCCGCCCCTCTGCTACCTCGATGGCCTTGTGGGGAATCCGGGCCTGTGCAGCCCACACCCAGGTGACACCATTGGAGGGGTGAAAAGATATAGACACCAGCACTTCAATAGCAAGTAGAATACGTCTATTTATTGGCGTACATGCAAAGCAGTACAGTACACTTAGTGCGACGTTTTGGGGTCACACAGGGTCCGCATCATCAGGCAAAACAAGTCGCACCCAGGACACTTTGATGGACGAGCGGTTAGGAGTGCAATGGGTACATGGACTGTAACCATTGGAGGGGGTGGCACCAAAATGACTGACAGTCATTTTGGTGTCACCCCCTCACAAAAGTCGGGCACTCGTTCTTTGACCGAGAGCCCGACAGTTGCAGGAGAGAGGAGGGGACCCAGTGGCATACCTTATCCCGCCTTGTGAACGTCCCCTCCTCACCAAGATGGTTGCGCATGCGCGATGATGTTACGTGCATCTGCAATAACGTCACAGTGGGGTGACACCTGGCCTCAAGACGCCCCTGGTCAGCATGTTGTATTGGAAGTGGACTACTCGTGGGCAGAGGAAGAAGGTGAGGAGAAGGTTGAATAGGAAGAAGATGAGGAAGATCCAGAATATCCTCCAAAACCTGTAAAAGGCCAGCAGCATCCAACAAAGAAGGACAGGCAAATAAGAAGAAAATGGAAAAAGATGAAGAGGAAAGTTCTGAAGAGGAAGACAGTCCTGCCAAAATGAGCAAGGAAGAAAACCCTCCCAGGAATGTGTGAAATGCTACCAGTTTGTGTATTGTCTCCAGTGTGTATTTAATTGCCATCCCCCTCCTGTGCCTCACTACCTGCCACATACCCTGGATTATCCAGATGTCTGTCCGTAGAAGAAATCCATCTACTGTCTGTATCTGGTCCAGTGTCTTCTATATCCTGTCAAATAAAAACTTTCTGTAGAAAGAAGAAAAAAAAGTCCTTGCTCGTTGCTGCTCTGTCATCATCTCCTGCAACAGTGCTGCCATCTAGGGGAACCAAGGCACCTTACCCCTAAGAGATCCCTGCACGCTGTGTGTGTGGGGAAGGGAGGGGGTGGAGACTACTCTGCACTCTAGGAAGCCGGAACTAAGATTTAATGATCGGCTGCCGCAGCTCTCTGTGTTCTTCCGCGGCAGCCGAAATAGAAAAAATAGTCCCCACTCTTCTGCTGTCTTGAGCAGAGGGTCCAGTGACAGACTTAAATAAAAAAAGGCTGTAGTGGGCATCTGGAACTGGGACCTGCTGCTGTACAGGAGAGCTAGCTCTACCTCCCTCCCCTTATGGAGCCTGTACCGCCCTTTTACTCCCCGCCGCCCCGAGGCCTGGCCCTGAATTAAGGCAGTATAGAGAGACTCACAGCACACAGGTGAAAGTAATTAAGGTCTGCAGCAATATACTAAAGGTTAACACTGAAATACTACAGTAGGGGCGCAATGAGCAAAGCAGGGGATAACGCCAAATAGGGATACCAGCTGGTACAGGGAAGCCAAAGGCACAAGGATCCAATAGTAAGCACAGGGGATAAAGATCCCGGGGATAGTCAGAGACACAAGGGGTACGGAACAAGGCATAAGACTTGTTGCTCGCACCAAGAGCAACAAGTGAGGAAGTCCTAAATAGGGGAGGAGGAGAGCAGATTGGCTGTAGCCATGTGAGACACCATAGGCTGACAGCCCAGAACCAGGGAGCAAAGCGAAAATCCGGCACGGATTTCCGGATATTGTGACAGATGGACAGCTGCTAGAGACTGCCCTGTCCATTGTGATTTTGTACTGGGCAGGAAGTTCAGGGAAACAAAGATGAGAGAGTTGGAGCCAGCAGTA
Source organism: Nanorana parkeri (assembly GCF_000935625.1). Lineage (NCBI taxonomy): Eukaryota > Metazoa > Chordata > Amphibia > Anura > Dicroglossidae > Nanorana > Nanorana parkeri. The sequence goes on along the minus strand of NW_017306294.1, from coordinate 351,213 downwards.
AAACATGATGACTGTAAGTGATCAGGCAAAAATGTAAAGACATACTTTGCTAGCCAATGTATAATTCTTTTATAGGGATTAATTATTGAAAAAAGTTTGAGAGTTGAATACTACTTTAAGAGTCTATGCCATCACACTATAACTTATCTATAAAAAGACCTCATATAAAGCCTGTTGTGAATGAGAAGAGGCACTTCCATGCATTTTGATGAACCGTGCTTTGTCATTACCTGAAAAAAATATTTTAATATATTTCGAGAGGATAATGTAATCAAAACTGTCAATCATTTGACCAAATTCCAGCCTATGTTTTTTATTGTTCTTTTTTGGACTTGACTTTTGTTTTATATGTTTTATGTTTAAACAAAGAAAGCTTCACACCAAACCACAAAAGAGCAGCAAGCACTATATGCAGCAACCACCAGACAAACCAGCCAACCAAATATAAATAAAATGTGCCGTTCTAAAATAACAACCTGCCAATAACATGTCACCACAAAAATATATTCCACGCTCCGTGCTAATACTGTGTAACAGTCAGTTAAACTTGAAGAATCAAACAAAATAAATAAATCTCACTCTTTCAGTTCCACATGAACAGTGCAGTGAAAAATAGCACAATATAAGATCACATATACAAAATACCAAACACAGTGTGATTATTATAAACAAAATAAATCAAACACAGTGAGTCCAAATGCACTTATACTACTATCTTTAATAAAGATTTTAGAGTTTTTGACAGTGTGCAATATGGAGTATCTGTTTTATTTATAACATGCACCCTTGAGCTTAACGAGAAGACGATTGAGAAGTTGTGTTGCGCATGTGTATATATATATATATATCTCACAGAAGTGAGTACACCCCTCAATTTTTGTAAATATTTTATTATATCATTTCATGTGACGACAGACACAGAAGAAATGACACTTTGCTACAATGTAAAGTAGTGAGTGTATAGCTTGTATATCAGAGTACATTTGCTGTCCTCTCAAAATAACTCAACACACAGCCATTAATGTCTAAACCGTGAGTATATCAGAGTACATTTGCTGTCCTCTCAAAATAACTCAACACACAGCCATTAATGTCTAAACCGTGAGTACACCTCTAAGTGAAAATTTCCAAATTGGGCCCAAAGTGTCAATATTTTGTGTGGCCACCGTTTGTTTCCAGCACTGCCTTAACCCTCTTGGGCATGGAGTTCACCAGAGCTTCACAGGTTGCCACTGGAGTCCTCTTCCACTCCTCCATGATGACATCACAGAGCTGGTGGATGTTAGAAACCTTGGGCTCCTCCACCTTCCGTTTGAGGATGCCCCACAGATGCTCAATAGGGTTTAGGTCTGGAGACATGCTTGGCCAGTCCATCATCTTTACCCTCAGCTTCTTTAGCAAGGCAGTGGTTGTCTTGGAGGTGTGTTTGGGGGTCGTTATCATGTTGAAATACTGCCCTGCGGCCCATTCTCCAAAGGGAGGGGATCATGCTCTGCTTCAGTATGTCACAGTACATGTTGGCATTCATGGTTCCCTCAATGAACTGTAACTCCCCAGTGCTGGCAGCACTCATGCAGCCCCAAACCATGACACTCCCACTACCATGCTTAACTGTAGGCAAGACATACTTGTCTTTGTACTCCTCACCTTGTTGCCGCCACACACGCTTGACACCTTCTGAACCAAATAAGTTTACCTTGGTCTCATCTGACCACAGGACATGGTTCCAGTAATCCATGTCCTTAGTCTGCTTGTCTTCAGCAAACTGTTTGTGGGCTTTCTTGTGCATCATCTTTAGAAGAGGCTTCCTTCTGGGACGACAGCCATGCAGACCAATTTGATGCAGTATGCGGCATATGGTCTGAGCACTGACAGGCTGACCCCCCACCCCTTCAACCTCTGCAGCAATGCTGGCAGCACTCATATGTCTATTTCCCAAAGACAACCTCTGGATGTGACGCTGAGCACGTGCACTGAACTTCTTTGGTCGACCATGGCGAGGCCTGTTCGGAGTGGTACCTGTCCTGTTAAACCGCTGCATGGTCTTGGCCACCGCTCCATTATATATATATATATATATATTTTTGAGAATGCTAATGGATATTTCAGACACCTGTGGGGGAATTTCCAAAAGAGACGTAGGGTCTGCTTGGCTATTGACAGAGAGCTGGTTTCCAAACTGGTTTTTGACAATGGTATGGCTGCCCTGTATTGTTTCCCCATTATCGGATTACAATGGGACGGTGTTATGGGGAAGCCTTGTGTAAACAATGATGCCTCGACTGGTCAAGGCTTATTCATCATTGACTACTAATGGCAATTCTTAATGCTTTGCTGCCACCGAGAGGTGGGAAAGTGAAATACCTTGTATTTCGCTCTTATACAAATCTTAAGGGGCCCAACCCACAGGTGGGATGCCATTTTCTCTGAATAAAAGCCCGCAGCCCAAAGGAGAGAGATGGACTTCAGGGAGGACTTCAGAAGAGGCAAGAGAGGACATCACTCCGGCCAAGAGAGGACTCATCATGGAACTCTAAAACAAAGGATCTCTGATCAGTTTGCTCTTCCAGACCTGGCCAGAGTCGGGACTAACCCGTATGTAAATGGACACCCGTCTGTTTACACATGGCTGATCAAAGACTTACATTAAGCATCTGATCAGGTCCGCCTGTCAGTTTTTCAGGCAGAGTATTTGGGCGAGTACTCGTCCTGCTATCTTACCTTGAACAATGAGCTGAATTGAAGGGCCAAAAAAGCTCTTTGAAGGAGGTGGTAGCGTTCTCAAGACGGAACAGTTGTAATATCCATTGTCAACTATTTTAGCTTTTTCAATCACCAGTGATAAATCAACAAAATGATTTTGTTTTGGAGTTTCTTGCGAGAAATTCAAGTTTTTTATTTGGTGTCCTGTTTTATTGTAAGTATCCCAGTAAAAGGAATACCGTTCAAGTTTTGGAATATGTACAGAGCAATTCAGCTTAACATGACTTCCTCTTGTTACTGTGACCACTGATGAACTCTGTTGGAAAGCTGATCTGGAATGACCTAGTAATATAAAACAGAATGAACATTTCTTAAAGAAGTAACAGTGAGAAACAAGTATTCAACCATGAGTAAAAGGATACATTTTAATACTGTGACTGTCATTATAAATTTTTTTTATTATAAAGTATATAATTATACTTAGACATAAAATCTACACTGCCTTTGATATCACATTGACTTTATTAGCAGCTCTGTAGCAATAAGCATCTCTAAGTATACCAATGTCTTTAAGTTGGACGTGCCAAGTAAAACAACTGGGACGGTGTTATCTGCTATCCATATCACATTACATTAAGATAGGACCTAATAATCAGAAACAAAATCTATAGGATAGGTTGGCAGATGATGTTCTAGGGAATATTTTGCCACAAACATGAAGTTATTAAATCATTTATATTAGGTCTAAGGTGGCCAATTCTGCACTAATAACTGGCCCAGTAAAATCCCTGGTACTGGTCAGATTTGTGGAAATCTGCAAATTGGAATAGTCCTTGTAGAATATAGGCACTTTTGATCTTATTATTAGTATACAAGGTCACATTTGGTTTGGTGACTGTGGAATAAGGTGTGGGTCACATGTGGTATTGATGGTCTGCTGTCTCTGAAGATTCAGCAAACGTTTTGTGAAGTGGACATATTCATTTATTTTGTTTCATTTACTCTTCATTACTTATATAATTCTACCTGCATTGGAAACTGTTATAAAGGATTTGAGTTGTTGGACACATTTGTATGTCATTTGTTTCACTTATTTTCACTATTTAATGTTTTCCACTGTTTTATTTATACATGATAATATATACACGGATATTGATATAAGGGTTTTTATCTATGCATTAACAAATTGATAGATCTGACACATTTATTTTGGAGCCCTGTGCAGTAAATTTTTTCAATGTCCCTTGTGTCTTGTAATTATTTTTTTTGTAACTACTACAGGAATGTCCTATTGGAGGCAGCATGGCAGCTTTATATTCTGAAATTGCTTTTTAACTACTTCCTCTTGTTACTGTGACCACTGATGAACTCTGTTGGAAAGCTGATCTGGAATGACCTAGTAATATAAAACAGAATGAACATTTCTTAAAGAAGTAACAGTGAGAAACAAGTATTCAACCATGAGTAAAAGGATACATTTTAATACTGTGACTGTCATTATAAATTTTTTTTATTATAAAGTATATAATTATACTTAGACATAAAATCTACACTGCCTTTGATATCACATTGACTTTATTAGCAGCTCTGTAGCAATAAGCATCTCTAAGTATACCAATGTCTTTAAGTTGGACGTGCCAAGTAAAACAACTGGGACGGTGTTATCTGCTATCCATATCACATTACATTAAGATAGGACCTAATAATCAGAAACAAAATCTATAGGATAGGTTGGCAGATGATGTTCTAGGGAATATTTTGCCACAAACATGAAGTTATTAAATCATTTATATTAGGTCTAAGGTGGCCAATTCTGCACTAATAACTGGCCCAGTAAAATCCCTGGTACTGGTCAGATTTGTGGAAATCTGCAAATTGGAATAGTCCTTGTAGAATATAGGCACTTTTGATCTTATTATTAGTATACAAGGTCACATTTGGTTTGGTGACTGTGGAATAAGGTGTGGGTCACATGTGGTATTGATGGTCTGCTGTCTCTGAAGATTCAGCAAACGTTTTGTGAAGTGGACATATTCATTTATTTTGTTTCATTTACTCTTCATTACTTATATAATTCTACCTGCATTGGAAACTGTTATAAAGGATTTGAGTTGTTGGACACATTTGTATGTCATTTGTTTCACTTATTTTCACTATTTAATGTTTTCCACTGTTTTATTTATACATGATAATATATACACGGATATTGATATAAGGGTTTTTATCTATGCATTAACAAATTGATAGATCTGACACATTTATTTTGGAGCCCTGTGCAGTAAATTTTTTCAATGTCCCTTGTGTCTTGTAATTATTTTTTTTGTAACTACTACAGGAATGTCCTATTGGAGGCAGCATGGCAGCTTTATATTCTGAAATTGCTTTTTAACAGTGCTGACCCCCCCCCCCATTTCCACGCACACCATCTCTCTACAGTTTTCTTGTTGAATTTAGCAACACATGCCTACAAGTGACCAGCAAAGGGAAACAAAATAAAGAAAAGGTCCTAGCAATTTGTATGTTTTAAGACTTGCAACCCTAGGCATTGGCTCACAAGGGTCACAAGTACAGCCTTGGAGAAATTAAGACTGTATTGACACCTTTGTGATGTGGTAAAACAGTATAGAGCTAAAACATTTATTAAACCCACCATAACATGCTAGTATATGTGCATTGCCATTTATTGTGGGGAGAAACATCACCACTCCATTCAGCACCGAGCCCCTTACACATAGGCAGATATGGGTGCAGGCCAGGAGCCGTTCACGCTCCAACTCAGCAATTTATGGAAGAAGATCGTACATCGCAGTCCACCAACAACAAACTTTTAATCCATAAGGCTAAAAGGTTCAAGTACAATGGGATTCCCCGCCTAAGAGCATGGGTGGACTGCAGTGTGCATCTTTATTCCATAAGTTGCTATTCATTGTGAAGTGCATCTAATAAATATTATTCAATAGAGTAGAAAAAAATATAGTATGAACAGATTAGCTATTTGAAGGTAACAAAGATGCTGTTAGAAAACTGGAAATGTAAAATATATAATATTGTATCAAAAGGCTTATTGTTTTTAACACTGGAATTCATAAAAAGAAGGGATTTGATGTCAAGTTAGAAGTTAAATTTGTAAAAAAACAAAAAAAAAGAAGAGGGAAAACTGATTTTGAACACCTTTGCTAGCTGCTATCTCTGATTGCAGACTTATGGTTTAAAAAAAACTTGCATTTAAAAAAAACATTAAAGCTATATAAAATAATAAATACTGTTCAAGAATATGTAATTAAAGTTCAGTTGTATTTGTAAAACAACAGAGAGAGTGGGAAAACTGATTTTGAACACATTTGCTAAATATTATCTCTGACAGGTAGAAAAATGTGACAACACATTCTGGCTTTTTTATTGTTCAAATAGAGGACATTAAAAAAGAAATGTAAAGGTGTGTACTGAAAATTGCAAGATAGTGCATTCTCCTATGTTGTGATAATAATGATACACTAAAAATACAATAATAAAATGATTAAAAATCATATGAAATCAAAACACTACCTCGTAAGAAAAAAGTTTCCACTTACCGGCACATAATGTCATTGCCACAACGCAGAGAATTGGGAAATTATATGTCATTTTCAGTTCTTGACAACAACAAAACCATAACACAGTAATGAAACTGAAGACATGCGATGTGGCACTTTGACTTCACAATTAGACCCACCCATACCCAAGGTAACAGCAACTATTGGGTGGGCATATTGCGTCTGTCGTAAAGTGGAAACGCCTTCTGCATTATTATAAGGTGGAGAAGAGGTGGAAACTGTAGCTTGGCCAGCACTTCTAAGCATTCTTTAAAATCTAAGATATGTGAATTTTGAATAAACCTGGGACACAAAAAATTATTGTAGTCATGGCTCCCACTGAAAGAGAAATAAATAAAATTAGTTTTATTGGAGATAAGTGAGTTAATAAGGGTGTGTAATATTACTCACCTCTGTGCCTTTTATTCTGTGGAAATGTGGATTTACTCTCCTTCTGTCTACTGTTCCTCTTTTCATGTTAATTTGAATTTTGAATTATGTTAGGAGAGAGAGATAATACTTGACAACCTGCAATCTAGAAGAGATTAGACTGCACTGGTAAAAGTCAAGATCAAATATTCACATCATTAGAAATGGCTAATAGTGACTGGTTCTCTATAAAATATTCCTTATCACTCTTCCCATGATTAGCGTTCCAGCAGTTAATTTTGATTGCTTATCTGCAAATTATGTCTGTTTATAAGAGCACCATTTACTGTCTACATGCACTGAACTTTTGGTCCACAATATGTATCTGTATCTATACAAATGGGATCATATTTATGTGTATGTTTCTATAATGATAAATGAGAAATTGCTGACCCTTAGGTTCAGGAATTTAAGTCCAGCATCTGGGTTTATCAATTATTATACTATTATTATTGTGGATCAACTACTTATATCCCATTGTTTTATAACCTGAGGCAATAATAGGTATTCTCTCATAGAAAAATGTATCCAACTGTCTCTATCCCTTGTGTGTATTTACTTCATGAGCAGATTGCTCCCTGCCTGGCAGTGCCTGCATAGGTTTGTCACTTATGTCCCTTCGAAGAACCAGCAGTGGCCTTGGTACATCCTCTGCATCTACATGCCTAAAGTAGATGTAAAGCCTTATGTGCCAATTACAGAAACAGAATGGTACCTTAGATCAAAGTTCAGCAGTATATTCCCTCTTCTAAAATCCCTTTCTTTAGACAAACACAACCTCAGATTCCTCTGCTGGTCTGTGTTGGCCTCTAACTCCTGGTAGGAGCGTGTACTGACTTGCGGTGGCCGCAAATCACTGCACTGTGCAGTTCTCAGTAGGAGGCACCAGGCTAACAATGATGCTTGACATATTAAGGTGTCAGTGCTGTGTCAGTGCTGTCACGCTATGCATGAACTGATGTTGGGGCAGGGTTACTGGCAGGCATCAACAGGCATGTTTAGCATACAGATCTCTCACACATGCAAATTACAGTTCACTTACTGTAACTTTCTGTGGAGAGGGGATGGGTCACACATAGTTCCATACATACTTCATACTTATGTGCAAAGGGGATGGACCACACACAATGATTGTAAATATACAGAGTAAGCACACCACAGCCTTATTGCATAAGGAAGATTTTTGTTTTGCAATAAGTCTGTATTCAGCGTATAAGCACTTTATTACAATAGGTACAAATATCTAAGTATGTCATATCCCATCAAGCATTATACAGAAAAAAATATTTGCTACACTGTTAATACCAATCCAAATATATTATTATAAATATATTAATTATATAAATTAAGTAGTTATATAAATTATATTCAAAAGAATATATTCATGTATATAGGGGAACTGAGCACCATATAGCAACCGATGTTCATAACTACATAGAAGGTATGCCTAATATAGAATGATGAGAGAGTGAACAGAGCCAGACCTTGGTCAAAAGAGAGGACAAGGAAGAATCCAACATTTCGAGGATACAAAATCCTCCTTTTCAAGAACCTCATTTATCATCTAAATACAGTCTCTATGTTTGCAATGACTAGAACAACCAGCTACTCTTCTGGCTGGCCAAACACCACTTCCGATTCATGTTTCTGGCGATGAAATCACTTTTGGTTCCACCAGGCTCCCGGGACTCACCAACCGCAGCATGGCTGGACTGTTTGCCAACCAACTTGTAAAAGGGTGGGGCTGCAGGGTGGTACGGTGTAATATGGCTTTCTATGTAAAATACGAATACAAAGATGCCTGTGATGCAGCACACAAAATATGTTTTTATGCTTTAGAATGGAACAAGTATTAGATGGGTCAAACACAGTCCCATACATACTCCAGCCTTCTGTGCAGAGGGGGTGGGCTACACGCAGTTCTATACATAGCCAACCTTTTGTGAAGAAGGGTAGGTACAGTCCTATACACTGTCCAAACCTCTGTGCATTGAAGGGGGGTACGAACATATTCCAACCTTCTGTATAGAGGGTATGGGTCACACACAGTCCTATACACAATTCAACCTTCTCTGTAAATCGGTTGAGTAATACACAGTTCCATTCATACTCAAACCTTTTGTGTAATAGGGTGAGTTGCATTCAGTCCCATACACACTGCAACCTTCTGTGTAGATGGGTTGGGTCACACACCCAGTCCCATTCATACTCAAAAAATCTGTGTAATAGGATGCCCTTACACACAGTCCCATACACACTCCAACCTTCTGTGTAGATAGGGTAGCTTAACGATTAACCACCTAGCAAAAAACCATCTCAGCCAGAAGGCTCAGTAGAAAAAAACTGAGAAAAGGTTTATCATGCGTCATGTTTTTTCTTCTTTTATTGGTACCCCAGTGTAAGACTTGTGCTATTCCATTTGTAGCCTTTATACTGTATAAGACTGTGTGCAGTCTTGCAACATAAATTTTTTGAGTCAATACCACTTACACTCACTTTAATGGCCACCATACAATTCTTTCATGTTGGTGCCTCACTGTAGTGCTGTCTATTGGCTATTACACAACTACTCCGTCCAGTAAAGAATCTATTACTTTACACAGGCAGGCTTTATTTTTCTCACCTGTTACTGATCTCTATATGTCAAACAGACCTAGATAAAAATTTCTAGCCCATCTCCAGGCAAAATTCAAAATTGAAGCGTGCAATGTTAATTAAGTACTTCGCTCATATATTGTTTTCTCGAACATCTTCTAACACATCCGACTATATGTTGTTTCAAACAGTTTCCATCTTCTGGAATGCTAATTTCCTGCCTTGGGAACTGGAGAATCATGGCCATTCCTTATCTTTAAGGAGACTGGTACCCTCACTGCCCCTGCATAGTTCTTATGACTGTCCGAGGACCACTATGCTGGAAGAGTCCCAGCGACCAATTATTATTTTTTCTTTTTCATGTCAACCAAAAATCATTCAGACTAATAGATCTTTGTTAGATCCGGTAAGTTTAAGTGGTTTTAACGTTAAATCTTAGATCATTACTGATAAATTATGGATATTTGGTATAACATAAGGGGGGAATTTCTCTGTAATTATGTGAGATCTAACATTAACCACCTTGATCTTGCCGGATCTAACCAAAATCTAATATTTTTGTTTTTATGTGAAATATCTCTGTAATTATGTGAGATCTTAACGTTAAAACCACTTGATCTTACCAGATCTAAAGGAAGATCTATTATCCTGAATGTTTTTTGGCCAGAAAGTTTGATATAGGGGGCCTAGCCCCCCTCATTAATCTCTTAATAAGTCTAATTATGTGAGATCTAACAAAACAACTAGTTGATCATACCTGATCTAACAGATAGCTTCCAAAATAGCTAACTGTTTGGTCAATTTTTTCATAAGGGTGGGCTGGTGACGGGTTGGCCCCCCAGAAAATAACTGGTAATATCTCTTCTTCTATGTGAGATTTATCGCAAACAACAATTGATCTAACCTGATTTAACAAAGACCGAAAGGTCAAAAGGTCTTCACTTTACCTATTAGATTTTTTTCAGAACCACTAAAAATACAGAGGTTGTAAGGCATAAATACTGAGAAAGTTCGTTATGCTATTATATTTATCACATCACAATTCAGTTGTTAGTTGTCATGTTCGAAGAGGTTTCGGAAGAGCCATATATCTGCATTAAACTATGTAGTTAACCCATTAACTGCCAATGATGTGTACTATAGACCATGGCTATTCCGATTCTAGGAAGCCAGTGATGTATGGTAAACATAGCAATGAAAGGGTTACAAAAAGCTCATGACTGCAATAGCAGCTGCAAAGTGGTTTTAAAATTGTTCAGTAGCATCCTTGCTGTCAGTAGAAGTGATTCAGCTAGTTGTATACTGGCTTATACATTTGTATAACAATATGATAAGCAGCATGACATTTTACATATGGCTAAATAGGCATATTATATCTTATAACAAAGATGAAACACAGCAGCTGGGGAATACACATTTCTATCAATAATTGCCCAAATTGGAACACAATTTAAACTATACAAATAATGATTGAAGTTTATTGCATAAAAACATTATTACAATAAAAATGTACTTAATCAATAAGCAAAACACAGGCTAGCATTTAGAAACATGTAGCCACCACATATCACACATCTAATAATTCACAAATGGCACCCTTGCCTATTTAAAAAAAAATATTAGACCCCCAATGTGCTGCAATACAGTACTAGAAGCAGTGGCGTAACAATCGCCATAGCAACCCAGGCGGCCGCCATGCGGCCCGGGGCACAGGGGAGCCCGGCCAGATGCCGAGCGGACAGCCTGGGTTGCTATGGGATCCTCTGCTGGTGGCTTTCACTGGCGGCTCTGAAGAAGAATGCGCTGCTGTTCAAATCACTGACCGTAATCTGTGCAGCAGCGCGTTCGTCTCCAGAGCCAGTCAATGAGAGCCAGCAGCGGTGGTGGAGGAGGCCGGACCCGGCAGGGGAGGAGGAGGCGGGGCCCATGGTCGACAGCAGGGGAGGAAGAGGAGGAGGACAGGTAAGGAGTGCGACCAGCACACCTGAGGGTGACCCTGCAGAGCCCACCATAGAGAATCTATGGTGGTCTCTGCAGGGTCACCCTCAGGTGGGCTGTGTGGGATCTCAAGTGGGCTCTGCAAGGGGTATAACTAGAAATCACAGGGCCTCATACAAAATTTTGCTATGGGGCCCTGTGATTTATAGTTACAACCCCTGACTAGAAGCCACACATATTTTGCAGGAGACTGCAAAAGGTCACTGACATTCTTACTGACGTTCTTAAAGAATGACTACAGCCCACCGGCACATTGATAGAAATTACTAGAAGCCCCAGATATGTAGCAAAACACGATTAGAAATATCTCCACACATCCAATTGTCCAGGCCCTTTTTCAGCAGCTCATTCATAGAAGCTTTTGACATATTGCAAGAGTCTACTAGAAACCACAAGTCAGAAGACTTCTAAAAGTCACTAATATCCTGCAGAAGGCTTCTAGCTACCTGCAAGCGAATACCAAAGACCACTTCCTGCAAAGAGAGACTAGAGACTTATTCACACATCTGCAATCATAGACATTAGCCTCTGTACTAATTTCAACATATTTTAATATTTGAACATAGAAAAATGTCTGTGATTGCAGACTCTAACCTGACTCTGTGTCCTAACAGCAACTATTTCTCTGAGAGGCTGCGGTGTGTTGCAGCTGTGGAGCCATCTAAATATAACATAGAAGATCCTGCCTGTTTGACTCCCTGCCTAGTCTACAAGTGATATAATTGACTGTATATGTTTAAATTCCCTAGATCAGTTTTTGGTAGATGCAACAGAGTTAAACCACCTCACATTATTTGATCATTTTCTGGAATTCTCTTGGTGAGATATCTGTGCTTGAATTCCTGGGTCTGGACACCTGCTATAGCCGTTATTGCAAGTTCACACTCTCCTTTATGGATTTTTTTACATTTATTTTATTTTTTTGGAGAATGCAATGGGAGATGCTGGAACATGCAAAGGTTGGCAGATACACCCAAAACTCCCAGTTGGACAGAAAAAGAGTTGAGAATTATGATATAAGTCAGAAGAAAATGTAAATCAACTCTTACAATCATCTTAGAGCAATAAATAATATAATTTTGCAGGAGCACTGCATAGTATATCCTTAACCACTTGAAGTCCGCGGTGTTTACACCCCTTCCTGTCCAGGCCATTTTTCAGTATTCAGCAATACGGTACTTTGACTGACATTTATTCCGTCATGCAACGCTGTACCAAAATATATTTTATACCATTTTTTGGGGACAGATAGAGCTTTCTTTTGATGGTATTTAATCACCACTGGGGGTTTTATTTTTTACTATATTAAGGAAAAATTACCGAATTAAAAAAAAACAACTGTTTCCCCTATATTAAATTATAAAACATTTATTATTACCCAATTTTTTGGTAAAATATAACAGACTCGGTCACGTTGGGTGAAAAGACATCAAACATGTCAAGCCTTAAAATTGCGTGCGCGCTCGAAACCTCAAAAAACTATAATACCCAAAATTTGCCATAGGCGACGCTTTAAAAGCTTGTACCACTCATCAGTTTAGTGTTATCAGTGATTGATGGCCCTAAAATTATTGCTCTCACTGCGACGTTCGTGGCGATATGTAACGTGGGTAGCGCAATTGTCGTTTTCGTGCGCTGGTGCACCAGACGCGTATTTACGTTTATATGTGCGTAAACGTGGGGGTGGGGGGACTTAAGAATTTTTGGGGTTTTTTAAAAACTTTTTTTATATGTGACTTATTTTTTTTTAAAACTCTTTTTATGTTTTTTTTTTACACTTAATGTAATTGCTATTACATAGGGGATAAAAATCCCCCTATATAATAGCAAAGGCACACTGGCACGTCCTCTTTATGGAGACATTAGGGGTCTCTAAGACCCTAATGTCACCTGGGGACCCCAAAAGAAGCTGATGAAGTGTAATACACATCACTTCTGCATTCACAGCATGGAGGGAGTTCAGCAAGGAGGAAAATGCTGATCTCCCTACCATCTTACTTCCTGACACCCTCCCGAGCTGGTCCCGGGCCGTGGCGGCACAATCACGGTGGTGGCACTCGAGGGGGGGTTTCTTTTTTTTCTTTTCTTTAAACTGTTTTAATTTTTCAACTCTTTTTTTTTTTTTTACCGAGCAGAATAGCCAAGCCTAATGCCGCTTGGCAGCATTCGGCAATTTACTCACTGCCGTTTGGCCCCTATGAGAATAGGGGCCAATGGCAGCGAGTTAGCTGCCGGAGCTTTGGCTCAGCCGATCCATATGTTGTACGGCTGATTTCTGAGCCGGAGTGAATAGCCGAACATCATTCAGCTGACTTCACTTCGGCTGGGTTTTTCACTCTGCTGCCATTGGCAGCTTTGTGAATAACCCCCTTAGTGTTTTGTTAAATCAGACAAGATGGCTGATTTCAGCTTTTTCCTAGCCCTTACACAGTGATCTGTCCCAATGGAAAGTCTTGAGACTGAAATTTGAGGATTGTGTTTGGCTGATAAACTTCATTAACATACAATAGACAAGACCCCTCACAGCCCCTCCTAAGAAATAGAAGCAAGAAGAAATTTTAACCCTTAAAACCCTAACCCAAGTAAAAGTAATTTTACCTACAAGAAACATTTTTTATTTAGCATATGCTATGTGAGTGTTAACATGAAACAAATATAAAATAGGTGTTACCGCAGCTGCAAAAGTAGAAATACACTTTAATTTACTGTGCTAGGAACAACACATGAAAAGCCGAAAGCTGGTAAACCTACCTGACCACTTATATGTGTAACCACACTTCATAAGGATGAATTTAGGCTGGCATATCTCACTGCTACAGAATTTAGGATAATCTATATGAGAAGCCATGCATACAGTATACTGTATATCCACATAAGAATCCAGGGCTCCACGGATCCCTAAAATATCTTTTGAGTGGACTGACTTTTAAAAAGGTACATATATTTGTATACTCTTTACATTCTTACTATAATATATATTTGCTATGAGTCTGATGAAGGGGGCTTGGCCCTGAAACGCGTCAATCTTGGCTGACTGCGGCCGGTGGACGGTGATGTGACCAGAGGCAACTGTGTTACATAGTCGGAGCGATACCATGTTGGGTTAACAGACAGTGTGGCCTCTTGTTTGTTGTTAAAGCGTGATGAAAACGTTTGCTTGTGAGTACATTTATCCCTTGTTTTATTTATCTTAATAAACGATTTTACACACGGAGGTGGCGCTCTGTTCCCTTTTATAATATATATAAAATCTAAATACAAAGTCGCCATATAGTCTCTTTACACGATTGTGGGACTGCTGCTCGGTATCATTTTGAGTGTGAGCCCTCAGTTGTTTCTATAATTTGGGATTCACCAAGCAGGACTCTAAAAACTGTAGAGGGACACTTTTGGGACTACTGTTCATATGGGATATTTTTCCTTTTGTATATATCTTTTGTGAATATCTACTCTTCATATTGTACTTACTTGTCATCTTAAACACAGGTGTGAGTGGAAAGGAAGGGCAGATATTTTGATATGGGGCTCCAAGGGTCTTCTGGTAAAGCTCCAGATATTCCCGATAGTGACATAGCTTGCCCACTGGCACATGTTTCTTGGTCACTGAGGCAGCTAATCCTCTGAGATAGGCCAATAGGAATGTATGAGAGAAAGAGTTAGAAGCCACATCTGACACTACCCAAAGTTTTTGAGATTTGTCTGTCAGAACTGCTCAGGATTTGGCCATTACAGAAATGTATTAGAACCTTTTGTATGTGCTGGCATCTCATGGTTTTTATGACATAGTCTCATTAAATAACAATGCCAAAGTAAACATGTATATTGCCCATTTAGATAAACAAGTTCACTAGATAGCAAGCACTCTCCTAAAGTGACACTAAACTCAGGAGTTCATTCTTAAAAATGTATTCAAGTACATTAACCATTAACAAAACTATAACTTATTTGTGCATCACTCAGCTGTAGATCCTCAAATGATCTTTGAATTCATACTGACACTGTCCTTGCATGCCTGTGTGTATTGTAAAGTAGCCACCACTCCAAGCTCACTCCCATGATGCACTACAATCTCCTGTTTATTTTATCATTTGTACTGAGATTGTAGTCCATCATAGGAATGAATTTGGAGAGGAGGCTACTTTACAACACACAGGGACTATGGGGAACAAAAGCAGCCACCCTCCAGAAGGAAGGACAGTGTCAGCATGAATTCAGAGATGATTTGAGGATCTTCAGCTGAGTGATACACCAATAAGGTAACGTTTTAATAGTTAAGGTAGTTGGATGCATTTTTAACATTTAATTCATGAGTTTAGTGTTTCTTTAAGCATTCCACTTGCTGCCCAAGTTGTTCCATTTACAGAGGTGGATGAATGACTCTAACATGAATGCGCTAATTTTGTGGAGTGACTTGTGATCTATTTAAGCGAAAATATTTTTTGAGGTCCCTATCAAAGCAGGTGTCACTTCTTTTTAGTGTCTCACAGGAGGACCATTTTGGATTAGACAATGAGATCACTGCAGTAAGGTTGTCTTGGGCGGTCCTTAGTGCAAATAAAAATGCCACATCATTCAACCTTACAGTTTCATTACTGCACAACTGGATCTAGATTTCTACGGGGTATTTGGCAATGAAGACTACACACTTCTTGAAAACTTTCACTTTACTGTGGATTGCAATACATATTGGTAAGTTTTGAGAATACTTTTTAAACATTTTAAGATATCACTAATGTAAGTGGTTGCAGTATATAAGTTATGACTTACATTTCCAAAGGCTAAATTCCATCATTAAACAAAATGTGTTTTATACATGAGGCATTCTCTTTTTCTAAATGTTCTTGAAGTTTATTAGATGTCTGTGATTATGTTATATCTATTTATATTTAAAAGATCTTGAATTGCCTTAGTCACTAAAGGCTTTAAATTCACATTGGTTTGTTGAATCCATGTTCCTCTAGTGAGGTTTATTGGATTTGATTTCCTTTACAAGTTCATTGGGTTTTCGGGGACAAAAGAAACAGAACTGTCTTTAAAAACTATAAAAGAAAAATATGCAGTTGATGATTTCTTTTTATGAACATTCTAGTTGTCTGGCTGTATTGCTTACCTAATTCTTTAAGGGACAGTTCACACCAGCAGCCACGCTAAACCACATGGCCACTGGTGTGCGTGTGCCCAAGACAGTGATGATGCACTTGATTGCATTGCACTGTTTCTTTTTTTCATTAGAACTTTATTGAAATGTCACAAGTGACATAAGTTCTATGGGCATACCATGGTGCAATGTGGCTTTACCGTGTCACTATGCAATGCCCTCCAAAAAAGTATGGCATGTCGTACTTTTTTCAGCGCACACCACCACACCGCAATGTAATGAGGTGGTGGGAACCGAGCCCAACTGGAATTAGGCAAATTGCCATGGCTCGCGTTGCAGCTGCGCTGGTAAAATGGCCAGCACAACTGCAACGCATCCAGTGTGAACAGGCTCTAAATATTTTCCTATTTCCCGCCCTGGAAAGAGTATGCAGATCTGCAGTTCCAACTTCACTATCTACATGCTTTTTTTGAGTCAGTGGCTCATACAAGGCAGATATTAATAAAACTTGACACTTCCAATACCATTTTTTAAACAATGCATATAATATATCATTATATTATATTATAAATAATGACTCGGGAATAAGTGTTAGAGCTATATTTAAGGGTAAGAAGACACACAGTAGATGGACGAAAAATGTTGAGCGGAAATGCCTGTAAAACCTTTATATAAAAACAAACTTAGATCAGACTGATAATCTGTACATGGATTCTTATTTTGTTCTCTAAACATAATTGTGTATCAGTTCTTTTTGGTTTTATCTAAATCTGGTAGAGTTCATAATGGATACATTAGCTCTGATGAAGGGGATGTATTGCAGAGACAGGTCTATAATTTTGCCACTTTATAGATCGCTGGTTCGGCCTCATCTGGAGTACGCGGTCCAGTTTTGGGCACCAGTACTCAGAAAAGATGTCCTTGAGCTGGAGAGAGTCCAGCAGAGGGCACCCAAACTAATTAGGGGAATGGAGGACCAGAGATATGAGACAAGGCTACTAAATTTAAACATGTTCATGTTGGAAGTAAGGAGATTAAGGGGAGATATGATGTACAAGATGTTCAATGGTGACAGCAACATTAGCAACAAACTCTTTAAGATTAACTCCATTACAAAAACTAGAGGCCACCACCTAAAATTGGTGGAAAAAAAATTGCAGCACAAGGGGCAAAGGGGGTTCTTCACAGTAAGAGCGGTTAGGGTCTGGAACTCACTGCCACCTGCAGTGATTTCAGCTAAGAGTGTGGAGTCTTTCAAGAAACTTTTGGACGATTTCCTGAGGGACCGTAATATACAGGGGTACAAGTACTCCTAAGAATGAGATGCTACATGGACTATACTCATCAATAGGTGGGACTTGATGGACTTATGTCTTTATTCAACCTCAAATACTATGTAACTATGTAACTAGGCCCATCATTGATCCTAAAGGTGCCCATACACTTTACAACCCTTGCAAGACTTTTGTCTTGCGAGGGTTGTAAAGTACTTTAAAAAACGTACGATCTGCCCATCTTGGACAGGCAGATCGAACTTGCGATCATCGCAAGCCCGCCCCCTTGAGGGGCGGGCTTGCGATGACTGCAATGAGGGGCGGGCTTGCGAGGACGGCAAACGGGCAGTGTGCACATGCGCACACCGGCCCGTTCGGCAGTTGTTGAACAAGCAGGCCACTAACTCGCCGAGAATTGTACGATTCCCGGCGGGTTTTCTAGCCTGCTGGTTAGATGGAAGACGTGCGACCGTACATTAGAAACGGGCGCACGCCTTCCATACACTGCGAGAATCGTGCAGTGTATGGGCACCTTTAGGCATGCAGCAGAGGTGTCACTTAATTAGTTAATAAAACATCAGCTTTGTTGCTTAGGTTTTAGGTAGGCTGCCATTAATTAGGAAAGAAAAAGGATTAAAAGTAAAGGAATACATTTTTTTTTCTAATATACTTAGGGTATAACTGTAAAAACTAAATCAAGGCAACTAGGCTTGCTGTATTTTTCTTGAAGATTTTTCACTGGTCATCCGACCAGCTTTACTTAGGGTATAGTTCACATCAGGTATTACAGCAATGAATGTAATGTAAAGCTCTCTGTGCATTTTAGTGCCATTCATTCTGAATGGCATTCCAACACGCCAACACATTGGACTACAAAATGCATATGTTTTAGCGCATCACAACACACATATGTTAAACATCTATTCATTGCAGTGTGCTTGGTTGAGAAAAACATTTCAGGTGCATTAAACTTGCATTATGGTACGCTGGCTGCCAATTCAAAATCAATGGGCTGTGTCTGTGAAAGACGCCTATGTTTATGTGTTAACACAATGCAACATTGTGAATCCACGCTTGCTGAAAAAATTAATTTGTAAATGTTGTACACTGGATGGTTGCTAAAGACTCAACTCTTCTTTGTATTTTTGTTGCAACAAAAAAAATCTAAATAAGCCAACTAAAACTTAAAAAGAAATAGTAGAAAAGGTCAAAAAATAAATAAATTAAGTATTGGGGTTAGAGTGGAAGTACTTTGGAAGTACTGACTTATGCTTTCTCCTGTACCACTACTAACAGGGCTATTCACAAAAGGGTGAAGAGTTTGGAGAAGGCAGGAGAAGTGAACAATTTAGGACAACATAGCTGAACTGGAGAGTGAGCTGAATTGGAGGATTTTTCCAAATCATCTATTTGGCCTAGATTGTTCACTTCTGCCTTCTCCAATAATTATGCATGTGTTCATTGAGAGCTGGCAGACACTAATGTACTAACTACTAACTGTATTACCTGAATATGTACTTGCATATCTATGCATCAGACTCATGCTTACATACTACACTTTTTACTAGCATTTTCAATGTCATAAAGCCACGGTTGTTATTGTGATTATTTATTGCAAAATACTGTCACTGTTCTTACATTTTTATTCTGTTTTATATTGCTAGGTCCTTCCAGAGAAGCTTTTAAGCAAACAACATCAGTAGTCACTGTGACTAAAGGTAGCCGTGTTATGCTAAATTGCTCCCTAGACCTTCCAGAACTGCATCATTATTCCTTATACTGGGATATTTCCAATAAAACAGGACACCAAATAAAAAGCCTTCATTTCCCACAAGACACTCCAATACAAGGGAATTTTGTTGGTTTACCACTGGTGATTGAGGAAGCGAAAATAGTTGACAATGGAGTTTACAACTGTTCTGTCAGCAGAATTATACCACCTCCGTCAAAGAGATTTTGTGGTCCATTAATTCAGCTTATTGTTCAAGGTAAAGTATTAATGGCTAGTCATGCAGGCTTCAGAGCTACCATTTAAAGTCTGGTTTGTGTGCCTTGAAGTTCAACTCTGGGCTGGTTACTAATTGTCACCCACACTTTCTGATCGGCCCACAGCTGTCACATGGAGTTAGCTACATATTCATCCATACGTGGAATTATTGACTACTTACATCAGTTCTCAGTGTTGCAAGAAGAGGCAGGGGGAAGAAGGAGAGCTAAGTATATGCTGGGAAGGGGAATAAAGCCAACCTGTTGCTCTTAAAGCATAAGTTTGCTTTGAAGTAATTTTCTGATATGTCTTTTTACAGTAGAAGGACAATTTTGTTCACAAGCTGGAATTTTAAAACAATACAGAGGTGTTGCTATATCCTGGCACCCAAAGCTCAGATATTCTACTGAGTATATTAAGGGGGTTATTCACAAAGCTGCCGAAGGAACTAGCTGATCCTTTGGCTGATCCTTCGGCTAGCTTCGGCCACAGGACCCCTTTGGTTCAGTAGGACCGAAGGGCTGCTGTGCGGGCTATTCACTATAGCCCATACAGCTCCCGAAGATGGCCGAGGGGCTCAGTTGAGCCGAAGGCATATGCTTCGGCTCGACTGAGCCCAGGTGAAAGTCGAAGCTGGCCAAACAGCCTGCTACTGACAGCTGGGCGGAGCCAGCCGTCATCTCACGGCTGGCTCCGGCCACTTGCAGAGACAGACCAGCGTCTCAGGTAACCAGGGACGCCGTTCTGTCATTACACTGAGAACCCGGCGGGTTACCAGGTAACCAGGGACGCTGTTTTGTCATTAGGATGAGAGCTTAGCAGAGACGCTTTCATATCCCCGCCGGCTCCGACAAGCTCTCATTGTAATGGCAGCTGGTCCCGGCCAATAGAAAACACTGCTGTCACTGCTAACTCCGCCCAATCTTTTTCTATTTTTTTTCTACTTTTTTAAACTGTTTTTCTATTCTGCTTGGTACCTCAGAGGTACAGAGAAGAATAGCCGAGCTGAATGCCGCTCGGCGGCATTCGGCTTTTAACTCCCTGCTGTTCGGCATCTATTAGAATAGGCCGAACAGAAGCGAGTAGCCTGCCGGAGTTTCGGCTCAGCCGATCCAGATGGTGGATCGGCTGAGTCGAACTCCTATTGCACTTCGGATCAGCTGAACATGCTGAGCATGTTTGGCCGACCCCAAGTCAGCCGCAGCAAGCCGATGTACGGCTGATTTTAGTAGGTGTACGGCTGAAATCAGCCGTACAAGCCTGAAGTGAATAGCCGAACAGCGTTCGGTTCACTTGACTTCGGGTTGGTTATTCACTCGGCTGCCTACGGCAGCTTAGTGAATAACCCCCTAAGTCTCTGTTGTAGTAATTATCTCAAGCATGACAAATGTATTTAAAGGATTTTAACATAATGTACGTTTGCATTGGGGGTTACCCTCACACTGCAGGGGTTAACTTGTTTTTAGCTCGTTTTTCTCTAGGAGAAGAAATACTCACTCGATCCTCGGTCCTGCAGCAGTGAACGCTCGCTCACTTCTCTTCCCCTCCGCTCCAGCTGTGGTATGTCCCTTGGCGTCCTGACGTCTAATAGAACTGTATTAGATTTGGTGAATTCATAAGTTCTTAGACCGCCGGAGCTGGGGGGAGAAGAGGCTGTGGGGACCGGTCTAGCAGCCAAGCCAAACCAAGTATTGGGTGAGTATTTTTTTTATTTGTACCCCTAGGCAAAACCAACAGTTAACCCTTGCATTCCAGGGGTAGTCCCACTGCAAAGGTTAATTTTTTAAAATCCTGGAGATTGTCCTCAAATATATTTGTCATGCTTGAGATAATTACTGCAACAGAGACAAAAAATAAACAAGATATTTGTGTATATTTGTGCGAACTTTGGTAGTGAGATTTTTTCTTTGCACCTTGTATATCCTTTCTCATATAGGGCTGCTTTCTGTCCTGGCTTTAATGGGATCATCCCAGATTTGAAGCTAACAAGCTGTGTCCTGTATCAAGTCAATAGGGTAAAGGAAACAAAGGGAAAGTAGAAGGGAGAGACAAGAGATGGTATGGAAAAAAGAAACAGCCTCACCCAATTTTCATTGTTATTCTACGCGTCCCAACATTTGAATTTTGATGCCCAAGAATTTTCTTGGTAGTTTAGGACTCTAGTGTACAATGCAAGTATGCTGTGAAATGCAATCCTTAGTAATTGTATAAGTGAATGACAAAAGGGAATTCCCAGCATGCATTCTTCAGATTTCTGTAAGAGCATGTCAGACTTCTTGAATCATTTGAATACAAATTCAGGCGAATAGGAACATCCCAATAATGGGGCAGCCTGAGACAGTTGTCTCAGACAGCATCTCTTTGGGTCACATGGGGGGTGGCTGTCTGAACAGAGCATCCCAACTCTTAGCAACCTGGACACTCTGGCTGGCATTCTGCCCAGCTCTTGGCAACCAGTGATGTAATTGTTTGCCAGGAGCTGGGTGGGATGTGCTGGCCAATGGTCTGCTGACAGCAAAGGAGCTAGCTTATTTGCTCCTGGAGTTGCAGCAGCCATGGTAGCGGCCTTACAACATACAAATGATTACTGACAGCCCTAGAGCTTGCTTCTTGGTCCTATAGTGGTTACAATATTTTCCAATAGTAAAGTAGTTTAAGAATTAGTCATAGAGGGCAGGGAAATGTACCCTGTAATCCTGTGGGACCCATTTAATATAATAGTAAACTCTGTGCTTATTCTTACTGGAAACGCACAAAGAACTTTACTGGACTTGTGAGGGGGCATGAAAAGACTTCAATTATATCACTAATTTCCTGTACACACCGGAGAAGAAGCACAGGATAAGAGGGGACAGTAAAATCTACTTTCCAATACACACAACTCAGTACCTAGAATCCATACCTACAGTGGGATCTACAATACAGCACACACCTCAAGCCCCAGAATCTATGTCATCGGTTACATCTGTACCAACACATACAGCTAATTTCAATATTAATAAATTAATACAAAATAAAAAAAATAAACAGGGAAAGTGAGAACCCCTAATAACGGCCCCATATGGAAACACAAACAGATACAGTATCTAACCAGTAGAGACCCTAAGAGTTACAAGGCACTGTCAGGTGGTCCAACTTTCCAGAATCTACCAAAATGGCATTGTTTTTGTTATGACAGTGGGGTCTATTCACTAAGCTGCCGAGGGCAGCCGAGTGAACAACCAAACCCAAGTGAAGTGAGCCGGTAAGATTACGGCTGGCTCCGCCCAGCTGTCAGAAGCAGGCTGTCGGCCGGCCACCTTCGGCTTTCAGCGAGGCTGTCGAGCCGAGGCATATGCCTATTGTGAATAGCCCTTCGGTTCTACTGGGGCCTAAGCTAGCCGAAGGATCGGCCGAAGCTACGGCTAGATCCTTCGTTTGCTTCGTGAATAGACCCCATTGTTTCATTTACAGTTTCTGGGTAAATGTTTATAAGCCTATATGTTCTGTGGATGCTTGTGCTATACTTGCTTGACATCACACTGTTTTCTGGAAAGTCTGTGGGCAATTTTTAAGGCGATTACATATCATTCCATGTGTGGAACCATATTTGTATTCAGCTCTGTAAATATAAGATATAGATGATTGCCCAGATAGCAAGCAATTGAGCTGCAAGTTTGAAGATGACTTGCTAAACTATTGCAAGTCTCCAGATCAACGTGCTTTGCACAAGTACTGTACACTTGCAGAGCTCTTGCTAAGACCTGCAGGATTCTTGCTGTAGACTTGCCAAGCAAATTTGCTACAAATTCAAAAAGTGTCAACTAGAACTTGTGCTGCAAGTGTTCTGCAAGTCTACAACTTGTCAGGAATGTGTGCAGCAAGTTAACAAGAATTACAATTTAACCCTGCCACAAGTTTGTGGCAAGTTATTCTCACTATCTGGGTGGCCCGCTTACCTTCCTTTTTCAACCGCTATCACACATAGCGGGCCAGAATGATAAATTATGAAGTGAGATGGAGTGAAGTAAACCTGTGTGCAATCCAGTCACATAAGGGAGAGACCCTATTTTTTATTTTGTTTTATGTACTTGGATGTTTGAAATTACTGCCTTTACCATACTCAATGTTTACCTCTTTAGTAAATCATGCCTGCTGTGTAATTTCCAATCTCATTATATACTCCTGGAGTAAACATATGTTAGCCTGTTATTTCTTATGGTATTAAGGTTTCAACATGCAATACAGACACAGATGTAAGTGTTATGATATATAACATGTCTTTATTTATCTCAAAATTAGATTAAACCAAGTCTTATAAAGAAACAATAATATTGAGTATTGTCAACAAAGGTCCAGTAATTAGATATGCATTGATTATAACAACTTGCATGTGACATTCTTCATTCTTTCAAGCAGACGTGCAACTCTAAAATATTAGAATGACAAATTATATTGGCTGTAATGCTTTTGCACATATTACCTATTAGCCGTCCATTCAGGATGGAACCAGAGCTGGAAGTCCAAACAGATTAGTTCTGATTGGATCTCTTCCCAAATCATCTCTCCATAACATTTTAGTCTAGTTTTAGTTGACTAAAATGTCAATATATTCTCGTTATAGTTTTAGTTATCATAACTTAGTTTTTATTTTATTTTAGTCTAGTTTTAGTTGACTAAAATGTCAATATATTCTCGTTATAGTTTTAGTTATCATAACTTAGTTTTTATTTTATTTTAGTCTAGTTTTAGTTGACTAAAATGTCAATATATTCTCGTTATAGTTTTAGTTATCATAACTTAGTTTTTATTTTATTTTAGTCTAGTTTTAGTTGACTAAAATGTCAATATATTCTCGTTATAGTTTTAGTTATCATAACTTAGTTTTTATTTTATTTTAGTCTAGTTTTAGTTGACTAAAATGTCAATATATTCTCGTTATAGTTTTAGTTATCATAACTTAGTTTTTATTTTATTTTAGTCTAGTTTTAGTTGACTAAAATGTCAATATATTCTCGTTATAGTTTTAGTTATCATAACTTAGTTTTTATTTTATTTTAGTCTAGTTTTAGTCACTGAAAAAGTGTTGTTGATTAAAACTATGATGAAAATTATTAGTCAATAAAATTAACACTGTTACCCGCACAGTAGTAATCATAAGGAACAGCAATATTGAAGATTTGGATGGAGAGGTTGGGTAATCATTGGTTTAGATCACCTAAAAGTTAATGCGAGATGCCTTCTAATCTGTTTATTCTCTGTATTTTTGCAGCTTTTTTCTTTTTGGTTATTTTTTCTTGAATTTTGTCTAATTAGTTTGACTTCCTTCCGCAATCCAAAAACATAGAAGTAGATTAACCAGCTTTCACCCTAAACTGATCTGTGTTCCAGCAGCAGTAAAAGTCAAAACATCCGGTAAAGTTCTAGAGACAGTAAGAAATTAAAATGGCTCTTCCATGTATAGAATTACCTTTTATTAAGAATTCCAGAGAGCTTGATATGAAACCTTTTTATAGTTATATCTATGATGTCACGTGATTGGGTAAACACTTAACATTGTTGTCTTTCTCGGTTTATATTTAGCTCCTCCGAAGATGCTTGTTAATTATTTTCAGAATGGTAATTATGGAGTTACTGTAGTGTGCAGCCTGTTTGAATTTTATCCAGAAGATGTAAGGGTAGAGTTGGACATGACTTGTGGAGACGTTCTGAAGGCAGTGAAAAACTTTTCCCTTGTAAGAAATGCAGATGGATCTTTTGATGCCACCGATATATTCTGGGTGAATAATAGCAGCTGTTCCAATAATGCATCAGTGACTTGTGAGGCCCACCATGTAACTGGTGTAGTCAAACATTCAACTAACCTCATCTCAGATACTTGGCAACATTACCCTATGTCCACATGTAAAGGTAACTGATATAACATAAATTACATTTTTTATACTGTAATCTTTATGCATTGGTCTAATCAGGCACGGATGAATACATAACTATAATTTCCTAAATACATTTAAAAAAAAGTTGTTACTGGTGTTTCAGCATCTCACCTTACACCTATTAGTGAAGGTGAAAGATTACAGAAATCTCATATTTTTTTAACTCTCCTTTTCCTATTGTAAATATTTGAGGATGAGTGATTAGATTAATCCACCAATTATTTTTAATCCATGTGAGCCTTTATACCAACTGGTCTTTCAATATAACAGCCCTAGTGATGTCTGTATAACGTCAAACTACTTAAAGGAGAACTATGAGGTGAGTGCTTTTCACTCACCTCATAGTTCTAGCCGACCTATGACAATGAGACTGTCACAGGTCGGCACAGTAGATCGGGAGGTGAGCGAACACATACCGGCGCTCGCTCACCTCTCGATCCTGTCACAGCTCTCTGCCGTGATAGGGGAGTGGCTGGATTCCCCCCTCCCCGCTCCTATACGCCAGTGCTGACTGGCGGATCGGACGGGGGAGGGGCGGGTACAGCAGGCTCTGCCTCTAGATAGGCAGAGCCAGCTGTCACTCATGCAGCTGGGCGGATCCAGACATAATTGTCGGGATCCGCTTCAGCTGCGGCGTCTCAGTATACCGCGAGCAGTAGCTCGCGGTATACTGTGGCATCTCAGTATACCGCGAGCTGTAGCTCGCGGTATACTGAGCTTAGGGTGACGGGAGGACGCTAGTTTGTGTCCTTCCGTTACCCTAAGGAGAACTATGGGGAAAAGCCTTAACACCATAGTTCTCCTTTAAACAGCAGAAATAGATTACAGTTACTATACTAGTATCCCATAATGCTTTATTGAAGAGTATTACTTAGTTTCTTTTTTAAAGATTTGTATAACTATTTGCTCCTTTCAGGATTTATGTTTCCATTTTGTTTCATTTAATTGTGCCCAGACAGAACTCTTTTTTTTAACGATGGATAGATACTGGTCTAGGGGGAATACCTGTCAAATGTTATTATTGTGCTTGTTTGCCTGTCCCCTGTTGGGGAGATTTACCTCACTACCTCTCCTGGTGACACCTGTCCTTTGTATAGGATGTGCCAAAAATCTGCCCAACAGGGACTGTGCCTGTTGGAGAAGATCCCCCTCATGTCCTGTGTCTGAGAATACTGCCACTGGGAAAGGCAATGAGGGGAAACCTCTTAAATGGATACAAGACAGCAATAAAAACATGACTGAGATTCCAGTCCTCTTCAATCCATCTAAAGAAGCCTTTTTAACATAAAGGAACCCCTAAAATAAATTGAAGGTCTTGGGGAACACTTAGTAAAACAAATGTCTTTTGCATTAGTAGTCAGTGAGAAGAATGCCCCCCTTACAGTGGTGGTCAGAATGCTGCACCCTTGCAGACAGCTAAACAGATCACTGGTGTCATACTGCTGACTGCTCAAGTGACACTAAACTCACGAGTTAAATCTTAAAAATGCATTCAAGTTCCTTAATTATTAACACAAATGTAGCCAATTTGTATATCACTCGCCTGTAGATCCTCAAATCATCTCTGAATTGGCGCTGACACTGTCCTTCCTTCTGGAGGGTGGCTACTTTTGTTACCATGGTCGCTGTGCGTGCTGTAAAGTAGCCACCACTCCGAGCTCAAAAGTAGCTCAAAAGTATTCAACCTCCAGAAGGAAGGACAGTGTCAGCATGAGTTCAGAGATGATTTGAGGATCTACAGCTGAGTGATACACAAATAAGCTACATTTTTGTTTATAGTTAAGGTACGTGAATGCACTTTTATGATTTAACTCCTGAGTTTAGTGCCACTTTAAGTGCCATTGGGTACAGAACTATGCAGGAACCATCAGATGGAAAGTCAATCAGCCACAGCTCCAGGAAACCCAGCAACCTCTGGAGGAACCATAGGGTTCCATGACACCTTGGCTGAGAATGGATGATCTAAAGTGTAAATATATAAATAAATAGCCAGATTTCAAGTTTAAAGGAAAAAAACACGTCTAATCTCCCACTTGTGTGATTTGCTCACTGATTTTCCCAGAAGTCTGCTCTAGGCTACAAGTCAAACTACAAGCATCCCCTTCAATAGGAGTTTCATTTTCCATTCTATTTTCTAAAGCTTATCCACCTAAAGAGAGTTATACCTTTTCTCACAGCACTGAGCTTGCGTAGCTGGTTATTATGAAGGTATAATCTCTGCATCAATTTTTTCCAAAACAGACATGCAGTCAAGGTATGAATCTGTAAAAAGGTTTTCTAATATCCTTGCAATGTATACAGTTCACTTGTTTATGTGCCTTGTGGCAAATCTCTCAAGGAACCAAGCATATATCATTGTAGTCTCCAAAGGTCTGCCCTGTCTTCTTTTTAGGACAGAGCAACCACTGGTATGAGTGCCCCCTAGTGATAGTGGGATGAGCGACACCCTTCTTTTGATCCCCTGCACATGCGCAGTGTACTTTGTTTCCAGGTGCAACTACTGAGCTCATCCACAGCAAAAGTGCACAGCCTTCCTCCAACCTCATGTACACGAGAAATGTGCTCTATTGCCATTCGTCGCGCATGAGCTCAGCAACTGCGTCTGGAGACAGAACACGTTGCTTGTGTGCGAGGGTCAAGAGCAGTGCAAGGACAGGGGACAGGATGGAGCTTACTGATCTATGCCTAGGGGGTGCTTGTCCCACTGGCTGGTCCATCCTAAAAAGAAGACTGGGTGGACCTTTGGAGAAATAGTTTCTAACTATCCAAGCAGGGAGATAACCAGCTTATGTGATGATAATGACCTGATTCAAATAGAGGGATCTCCACTCAAAGATCAAATAAAGTTCTGTATGTTTATTTCTACAGGTTTCTCCCTAACAACTATACTGATAATAAGATGTTCCCTGATGATTTTTGTTTTCATAGTTTTTGTGGCAGCAATTACATTTAGTAAGTATGGACACTCTTGTTTCTGATTTACCTTTTTGACTGTATTACCACAGTTTACAGTTAAAAGTTATGAAACCCAAGATCCATAAAACCCTCAATTCTCTGTTCTTTAATATTGTCCCGTGTTCATGTTATATCTACCAAAATTAAGGCAGACATGTAGCAGATGCCATAAAATGAAGGAACATAGTTGAACTGATGTAATAAAGTTGAATACTAGAAAATCAGAAAAGTTTTACATTTACTTTGAAAAAAATAACGAGAAAGCTACAGGAATCAATAATTTAACAAGAAACAAGATTGCTTGCTATGGGCAAAAACTAAAATTTTTGTTCTTTTCTATTATTTAACGCCTTATCCCATAGTTACATTCCTTACCTAATTCTCTGGTAGCTCCAAAGCCTTGTAAGCTCCAATATGTAGCTAGTGACTTCAGTTCCTTAGATACATTTGGCCGAGCCCCATTATTTCTCTGCCACCTCACTATTGATTCATTCTTATGATACACAGCCCTAATGACAAATGGTGTTTTAAAGTAGGCACTAAAGGATGAGGCCAAGGAACTTCTTTAAGAACTTATTGCATATTCAAGGTTCCAAGTTTTGCAGTTTTCCAGGGAAGCTTAAAAAAGTATGTGGCCATAGCACAGGCATATTTAGGTGCTTACTATATATGTCTGTCTTTGGATGTGATCACATGCTTACTTTAATGCTTACTACATACTAAGGGAAAGAAGGGAACCCAGCACTACATGAAAAACATTAGGGAATGCCACAACCCAGAAGGTATCATGTTCAAACTAAACAAGCAAAGAAACCAACCTAATAAAGTTGGAATAGCCACAAAATATTTTATCGTACAGTATATGAAAGTTCTTTTGTTTATTATGTCAACATGTATTAAAGTATTTTCACAGTATTAAAAGAGCGTATAAAATAAACAAAACCCACCTTTAACAAGTTAAACACAATGCACCTGCATTGCCTACCCTCATAAGGGGGACCGTTACTTCCACACCAAGATCAGACCCAAGCATGTGTATATAATATCCACCTGGCCCTTAAAGAGGTGGCCATGCTTCAGCAATGTCTTGCCACCCAGGCCTACCTTCTCCACCCTCCTTGCAGCTATATATCCAGCCCCCCACCTTTCCTTCAATGCTGTGCTATTTTTGTGCTGCTTCTCATTATTTGGTCTCTTCTCAGTTAATATTTGTATCTATTACTTTTCCATAGGCTTTAATCATAGGACCGACCACCGACAAGAATGAGCGCATATCTGCGGCAGGTTCCACAGGTGTTTGTGATCGGCCACAGCTGTTCACATCTAATCCTACATGGAGCAATTACCTGCAGTTAGGGACAAACTGCATCCAGGATCGCTCATCTGTTCCTAACCGCATACAATCACGTCATATGAGATTACATGTGAGCAGCCACAAACAGCTGCTGAGCCTGTCAGCCTGTTATTAATTTGTATACGCTGAGTGGCCATGGCGGACCTCAAACGACTGTGCTTTACTTCTTTTTCAGGTTGTTCAGGATCACATATGATAATATTACTTGATAAATTGGGGCCAATATCTATGTAATTAGTTTCTATTACTATAATTCATGCATTTACTACATGGTAATCTAGCAATGCCAGTTGTTTGTTTTTCTCTGCATCCCTCAATTAGATTGCATGTTATTTTTCCTAAATTATTGACATTTCAGGTGTATCAAGTTTATGGCAGATACTGTTCCAGGCTATAGATTCTTATGTACCTTATGAATATGTTATAATTTTTCTAGTTCCAGAAATGTAAGAGATGTACTACCATATTGTTGTATTATTTAAACAATATATTTGGTTTTTATGCTTCTTCTTTCTACTACTTCTTCCCTCTTTTATAAATAATAAAAAAAATCATATGGGAGAAGGATGATAAATATTGGCTTCTGCAATGGCCAATGTTAGGCATTAGGGAGGGATATAGATATAAAAGTCTTCGTGTACTTATTTATCAGCTGAAAAAATCAGGTTCTGTGGCACTCTGGCTAGGTCCAGGTGATTTAAACCAGCCAAATTGTTTACTAGTCCCACAGCAGTGTGGCAATATGAGTGCCAATGTCTTTATTTGTTTTGACTGAAATCTACAAAGACATCACTCCCACATATGCAAAGACCTGTAATTGTCTCCTCACATAGGATATGTCTGGGCAAAATAAAAAACGTATGCAGTACATCTCTCTAGTACGTGCAGAAATATACTTCTTGGTATCTAAACCTACATCATAGTCAAGGCAATTTCCATGACAAAGATTAACTTTTAAAATAAAAATAGTGTGAGGTAAGGCTCAGTGTGATGTCACCATCAGAGCAGTCCTTTTAACTTTTTGCAACTTTATTCTAACAGTGGCACATGCCTCTCATAGGCCACCAGCCGGAGCCCAGACAGGTGTTTTAGACTTTTTTTCATTCTTGCATCTCCCCCTTTAGATAAAACACCTATATACCTTAAGAAGGACCAGTTATTCCACTGACTGGAGAAGCCTGCTACACACATGTTGGGGTTGATTTACTAAAAAGATATAGACTGTTCACTTTGCAAGGGAATTTGCACATTGCAGGGGAAGTTTCCCCTTAGGTTGGTGAATGTGGTGACATTTCACTTTGCAAAGAATACCAAAACCTGTGCAAGAAAAATGAAAAAACTGTTTTGCTTGCACATGATTGGGTTTTTTCTTGCAGAGTGAACAGTCTATTATTTGCCTTTAATAAATCAACCCCATTATCTCCACAGTGTATGTGAGTAGATACTAGAGGTTGATTTACTAAAGTCAAATAGGCTGTTCACTTTGAAATGGCATTTACGCATTGCAAGAGACGTTTCCCTTAGCTTGATGAATGTGATGAAATGTCACTTTGCAAAAAATACCCAATCACGTGCAAGGAAAAATAAAACAACCCAGTATTTTTGCTTGCACATATTCGGGTGATAAAAATCACAAAGCTTCACCTCATTCCCTAAAGGAAACATCCCTTGCAAAGTGAACAGTCTATTTGCCTTTAGGAAATCAATCCCTAAGTTACTATTATGTAAACATTTATTCATTTATGCTGACAACATTACAACATTTACAAGTGCATTCTTATATAGAGAAGCAATCACAGACTAGGGGAGGGGAGGATTCTGTATATTTGCTTAAGGAACTAATTAATGTTTTAACGAATGTTAAATATTCATGTAATAAAGGTTATGTGTTTTTTGACCAATCCAGTGGTTGCTTTCATTGTCTGGTATTTCCTTTTTGCTTTTCTTTATCCATGACCTAGTAGATACACTATCACCAAGGTAAGGTGTTTATAAGACTCTCTTACTCCCTATAATCTCTTTAACGATGGCATGAAACATCATGGTACTTCAGAAGAAATGGAGGAGACTTCCTCATTAATAAACTGATCTTAAAATAGAAAGCACATACAACACACCAGCCCGCATTCGTATAATGAAAGACTGTTCAGCTGACTGAATATAATATTATTTATTTACTGTCGATCAATACTGAGACCAAGTGACATCACTGTATAGAGTGCTGTACATTTCTTCCATGTTAGTAAAAGGTTGATTGGGGATGAGGAGTCTACAAGAAATGAAACCTGATTAGAAAAATATTGTGAGAAAGCTAGCCTTTCTGCCAAATGCCAGAGATGCCAGATTGCCAGTCCAGCCTGAGAGGATAACTTCCTTTTAGGGGACATCAAAATATAAGCTTCTTTATAATGTTATTCTTAAAAATTATCTTTACATTTCAATCTGCAGATATGGTCCTTTTTGAAAACTGTAGCCGTATGACAATCTGGAAATATTGTACATTCTGCTGGTGTAAAGAAGAGCCAATACATTCCCCGTTAGTATGATAGGCACAATGATTTCCTTAGGAGTCTTCACTAAGCTATAAGTTAAGTTACAGGGATCTCCTGCAATAGAAGTTTTATTTCTTGTTTGGTGTTCAAAAATTACATTATACAGGTAACTAGTATAAAGGCAGACTTTCCCATTTTAAAGTGTAAAGAAGGATACGGTAGGCCAAACAGCGATTTTTTAAACAAAGGCAACAAAGTGGCTAAAACATTTGCTAAAATCCTTAAACAAATATAAAGGATATATAATATAGATTCAATTTAACATACAAATTTGGAAGTACAATATATTATTTTTTACAAACTCAAAATATCTCAGGACCACAATGCATGGTGGAAGTGGGATAGTGGTAGAACAAATGGAAGAATTCCATAAATAATTTAGATGAAATGATTGATATGGATGCTAAGCCATCAGTTTCTGATTCTCATAGGAACTAATTCCTAAAAAAAAAAAATATATGGTAAGGGCAGATTTATCACTTTGCCAGTTTACACAAAATAATATGTGCTGCTCTGTTGAAGGGTCCCTGTGCGGTCCCGAAACGTTAGCATATATGGCATAATGTGACATTTTAATAAATCACAAAGAAAATTGAAGCTACATTTTGTGTATGCTGGTGATTTACTGCTATTGCTGTGTACAGCAGAACTTTAGCTGGTTAGCAGACAAAGCACAGAGCTCCCTGGGCAAGACACCAGACTCCCTGTGAGGTCCAAGCCCAATTCCAGCTGCTCCAGCATCCCCTGCAGACGAAGCTCCTCCCTTGTGCTACTTCCCAGGATCAGTTTCCCCCTTCACCGGCAGGACAGCCGCAGGCCCCAACACTGGGCCTCCACCCCATGACACCTGCAGCCTGCGGGCCTGGAAAGAAACACACACCCTCCCACAGGCAGGAGCCTGAGGGTTAAGAGACACTCAAAAGATCAGCCCTGAATATTTATGTCCTCCCACAGCATGCACCACTGTCCATGAACCTTCAAGTGATTGGCTAGGGAGACACACCTATTCATAACCACATTATTGGATGTTCTGCTCTATTGCAAGGTCACACCCAGCAGCAGGCAGATATAAATGTTAACACTGAGCCCAGGGGAAACCAAATAAGCACAGAACCATCAAATCAGCTTAGACTAGATACAGTCCAGTTGAACTAAATTTAAGGAGTCACCAAGTTTAGGGCAAGGTGGCTACGTATGCTTAAAATAGCTGCATTATCCTTTGTCTGTAATCAATGTAAATTTACCTTACTTTACAAACACTACTTACCTAATGGTTAGTGACTGGTGTCTGTTTAAAGCTGTGGCTTTCAAAGCTGTATTTGACCACAGCTGGCCTGCAGGGCAAAGGGACAGTGTGTCTGCAAAGGGCCCCACCAAACTACTTTTACTCACCTTACTAGTACAGTCCCTCTAAGCATTGTCACATGACCGCAGATGTGATGTAACTCCCCCTTGGTCGCTGACATCAGTGATTGTAGTGCCAGCTACAGCCATTATTATTATTATACAGGATTTATATAGCGCCAACAGTTTGCGCAGCGCTTTACAATATGGGGAAGACATTACAATCACAATACAAATCAAGACAAGATGGTAAGGAGGGCCCTGTCCCTGAGGGCTTACAATCTAAAAGGGAGGGGGAAGTGATACATGAGGAGGGAGCTGTGTGGGGATGAGTTGTTTGAGAACGTGATGGTTGAGCGGTTAGGTTGAGGTGGGATAGGCTTCCCTGAAGAGATGAGTCTTTAGGGAATGCCTAAAGGCAGTCAAGGTGGGCGACAGACGGACAGGTTGGGGTAAAGAATTCCAGAGGATGGGAGAGACTCTAGAGAAGTCCTGGAGGCGAGCATGGAAGTAGTTGACAAGGGAGCTAGAAAGCAGGAGGGCTTGGGATGAGCGGAGCTGACGGTTAGGGTGATACTTTGAGACCAGGTTTGAGATATAGCTGGGGGCGGAGTTGTGGATGGCTTTGTAAGTCATTGTTAATATTTTGAATTTTATCCTTTGGGCTATGCCTGATGAAGGGATCCTGTGTGGTCCCGAAAGCTCTTATATATTGGACATAAGTTTTGAATAAATTCACGATTGACTATCCTTGAAGGAGTCCGATGTGCTGGTGACATCTTTATATTGTCTGCTATTGGCGGCGCCACCCGCAGTCATTCCAAGCACCCTTCCCCATATTCGAGGTTGTCCGGTAAGGAGTGCAACAAACCTTTCTCTTCATATACTTAACAAAGAAAACCCCTTCCCATTTTATGCTGTCCGCAATGGCACCACGTGGCAGAGAAATGTCACAAGGCCTAAGAAAGTAAAAAAATAATAATGTATTTACACAAGAAAGGTGAAGGCTACAAGAAGATCAGCAAAGCTTTACTTATCAGTCAGAATACTGTAGCAAAAGTGATAAAAAAATGTAACAAAGATGGAACTGCAAACATCTCACAGAGACGTCCAGACCATCCACGGAAGTTAACACCTCAACAGGAGCGTCTTCTGATGAGAAGGGTTGAAGAAAATTGCCATGCAAGTTCACCGCAGTTAGCTAAAGAAGTAGAAAGCCAAACTGGGGTGATTGTTTCCCGTGACACAATACGGCGTACACTGCAGAGGAATGGAATACATGGGTGTTGTCCACGAAGGAAGCCTCTCCTAAAGCCAATGCACAAAAAAGCCTGCATACAAGTTGCCAGGGCCCATGCTGAAAAAGAAGAAGACTACTGGGACTCTGTACTCTGGAGTGATGAGACCAAGATCAATGTTTTTGTAACTGATGGCTTCAAAACTGTATGGCGTTGCAAAGGTGAGGAGTACAAAGAAAAATGCATGGTGCCTACAGTGAAACATGGTGGTGGCAGTGTCCTTCTGTGGGGCTGCTTGAGTGCTGCTGGTGTCGGGGAGCTGCATCTCATTGATGGTCTCATGAATTCACAGATGTACTGCTCTATATTCAAAGAGAAGATGCTACCATCACTCCGTGCCCTTGGTCGTCGTGCACTTTTTCAACATGACACTGATCCAAAACATACCTCTAAGGCCACTGTTGCATTTTTGAAGGGTGAAAGTGATTGAGTGGCCAAGTATGTCTCCTGATCTGAACCTAATCAAACACCTATGGTGAATTCTGAAGAGACAAGTAGAGCATCACTCTCCATCCAGCTACAGGCTCTAAAAGAGGTAGTTCTTGAAGAGTAGAAAAAGATAGATGTTGCAATATGTCGCCTTCTTGTTAATTCCATGCCTTGAAGACTTGGTGCTGTCCTTACAAATCATGGAGGTCACACAAAATACTAGATGTAGTAGTTTTTGCTGTGGGGTGTATTCATTTTTGCTTCACCTAATTTGGGTAAAACTGAGGATTCTGTAATCTAAGTTATATTATTAACCTTACTTTCATGTAATGAGCTAAACAAATGTTCTATAAAACTGGGCTTTTGTCAAAATTTTGGAAATTGTTCTTGTGTTCACCGAGATACTGATTAAAATCTTACTGTTCAGAAGAGTGTACTCATTTATGCAGAGCACTGTATGTCATTGCACAATACTATTTATTTTGGTAATATACACACCATGACTGGATATAATTCTCTGGGTTTTGTAAATTTGACTCAGCTCTGCTGTGGCTCTCACACGGTTTCAACATAACCAGATCTTGCTGCAGTGCATACCACTTTCTTATCATCCAGTAATCTGTTCTCCCTGGCTGACATGGCTGGCAGCAGCAAGGCAGTGTAAGCAAGGTCAGTATATGGAGTTGGGGGTCCCTTTGAAGGGCATTGTAAGTGTTAATTTGCCATTTACCAGTCTGCATTGATAAAAAAGCTGGCATAACGCTCCACTATCACTATGAAAGAATCACTATGAAAGAATCATAGCCTACAAGGAAGGGTCATTAAACAAATTCGATGATGAATGGCTTCCGTGGGTTCGATGGTCCAGCACGACTATGCTGGCCTTTACCTGAGACTAGGCGGGGTAGGCTAGGCTCCACTTAGATACAAGTCCGGAAGGTCTGGTCACGATCTATACATTGTTATGTTGGTATTACATATAAGATAC
The DNA here is from genome assembly GCF_000935625.1 of Nanorana parkeri. NCBI lineage: Eukaryota > Metazoa > Chordata > Amphibia > Anura > Dicroglossidae > Nanorana > Nanorana parkeri. Next base: position 314,722 of record NW_017306294.1, on the reverse strand, counting down.
GTAGATTTGCTACATTCACTTTGGTCATTAGCTTATATGCTATTCAAACTGACCGCATGCTGATTACTTTTTCTTGTATTTCTTTATATTGTAATTCTTTGTGACTGCTTACTTTGTCATAAATCTGTAAAAATTTCAATAAAAATATATTCATATAAAAAAAAGCTGGCATAACAAACATACAACAGTACAATTTTTCAGAAAACGGCTCCTTTTAAAAAGCAGTTATTGCATTCAGTCTTCTTCAGGCTGGAGTAAGCATTTACCCAGTCTCCTCTGTCCCCCCGTGCTCATGCAGACTGCAATATCATAGCTTTGTAGCATTTTACAAGTTGAAGAGCTACAACAAGAAGCTGATCTGTGCCAGACGTTTGTCACGCAGTCATTTACTGCACATGTACCAGAATGTACATGATAGTGGCATCTCTGAGCCAGCATCTGAGTATAGAAAGTAGATACTGACCCTGGATAATGCCTGAACAAAGATGGTGCTGTTGTTCGGATTAGAAAAGCAACTGCAGGCAATTTCAAACAGAGCTCTGCTATCTCTGTGAGAGGTCATACATACCTGGAAGTGTTCTACTTTTATTTTATTTATAAAAATGTTTATCTGATGCTAGGTCTGTTTTAAATCATCTTTGACATCTTTTCCTGATGAATATTCACATGTATCTATGGCTGTGAGGTCACATGTTGGTCACCGTCACAGTTTTTTAACGTTAACAGACAGCAAGCTGCTACTGTTTTGACTAAAATTCATATATTAACTTACCTTAAACATTGTTACCACCAAATCCACATAGAAAGTTCACACACGTACATATTTAGGTCATATCATTTAATTCTGAATTTGCTATTCCTGTATACAAATATGCTTAGTCTTAAGTAGGTTATACAATGGTTTCAAAAACACGTACAAGTATGCCACAGAGATGAGAAACGTGCAAAATGACCATTGACAAAGGAAACATTTAATAGAAACATAGGCCGAATATGGTCAGTTTAGGTCTCATGTGTGACTAGTAGAGGAAAGAAAGATGTCTGTGTTGTATCACCAATATTTCCTTACAGTTCTAAGCTACATTGTTGTAGATGAGATTCCCAATTAGGCTTTAGTCCTCTTTCACATGGGACGTGTTGCCCCATACAGCATACAGGGCTATATTTGATGAGCCTGGAGCTGTCGGAAGAATAATGCAGGCAGCTCATGTGACACTATATTGCCCCATCATAGATGTCAGCGGGAGTAAAAAATGCTTCAGATTTGGGAGGAAGGGATCCCTGTTGTTGGTAGTATTGGAATTGGCCAACCACCTGGATCACTCTAACAGCCGAAGCATTTTTGGAAGATCAGAGATCTGTACTGGATCCACTTACTTTATCCATTGACCCTGGTTCAATAACTACATTAGTTGACTATATTACATTTTACCCTGACTGCAATTCTGCTTCATGACCAGTACTCTGTCTGATCTTGTCCATACTTTAAGCTACTTCCTGCAAGGCAGTCTCAAGCAGCACAGCCTGAAAGTTAGTCTGAAGCAAAGCACTGCCTCTCGTAAAGACCAGGCCCTCCCAGAGCCTGTGCAAGGCAAACCCAAGCACCACAGCCTGAAAGTTTTAGTTTCTATTTATATTATAAGGAAATGTATTATTATTTTTTGTTTGTACTGTGTTATGTAGAGCAGCCTTTCTCAAGCAGGATGCCATGGCACCCTGGGTGCCTTTTGATTTCCTCAGGGGTGCCTCAAACTTTTCGCACAGCATCATTCCTTTCCATGGCGCAAGTGGTTGGCTGCCAGAACCAATGGTACAAGTGATGCCAATTCAGGGAGGACAGGATCCATTCAGAAAATAATGTAGATTTGCTTCCATCCAGGCCTGCTCCACCTCATGCCCACTGCAATGCTTCCACAGCTATGGCTTCTGATGTGATTGTAGGGCACTGATGTGAAGGGGGCTTTTGATGTGAAGGGGATCTCTGATGTGAAAGGGTTTGTTGTGATGTAAAACGGGGACTCCTGATGTGAAAGGAGGGCTCCAGAAGTGAAGAGGGGCTTGTGATGTGAAGGGAGGGGACTCTGATGTGATGAGAGTTTCTAATGTGAAGGGGACTTTCTGATGTGAAGGGGGCTCCTAATGTGAGAGGAGAGAACTCTTATGTGAAATGAGCAGGCACCTGATGTAACGGGGGCTCCAAATGTGAAAGAAGGCTCCTGATGTAAATGTGGGACTGATGTAAAAGAGGGAATTCTGAGCAACATCCTATAGAACTGCATTAATGAATAGGCATCACGAGTTTCCAATGTTTTTTTACAGAAATATTGTTTATTGAAATTTTTGTACAGACAAGAATTTGTAACAACATACAAAGGCAGCGTCAAGTGTGCATCTTTGAGGATAATAGGATAGCTGTAAGTAATAACAACCGTATCTGCAGTATATGTGTCAATGTGCTCAGGTTCGAGCCGTACCACCGCCCAAAATACCTGTACCTGCCATGAGGGTCTCAGACATCTAAAGCCCGCCCCGAGGGGGGGTGGGATCAGCACGATCGAGTCGGGCGAGGATCTGGGCCTTCAAGATCAGGCTATCAACAAGAAATCATGCGAGGGTCATGATCCTCTAACCATAGGTAAGTTGCTTCACCTAGAGCCACCTTACAGAAACAACATAACAATAGACTCACAACAAGACTAGGCAAGCAGACAACAGAAGGACACAGAGACAAAGAAAGACAAAGAAGAAAGGAAGAAAGGTAGGGGAGGAAGAGGGCTATTACATGGTCGAGGAGAACAGATCATGTATTTATGCCATTGTCCTAAACTCATCCAATTCCATAAACATTAGCCAGGGCCTCCATCTAGACAGGAAGGTCTCAGACCTGTCAAGCCGCTCAGCAATCAGCTCCTCAGATCTCATTAGGCGGCACATTTCCGTGGTCCATTTCCCCAGGGTAGGAATCACCTGGGAGTTCCAGTGCCTAGGGATCAGTGCCCTAGCATCATTCACAAAAAATCGCAAGAGGGATTTCTTTGCCTGGGAGATGGAACCCGGGTAAACCGATAGTATTGCCATTTGGGGCATGAGATGGAGTTCGCTAGCAGACATTCTCGAGTACACGTGTGAGATGGTTAGCCAAAAGGGGGCAATCAGGGGGCAGCTCCACCAAATATGTGTTAACGTACCCATGCCCGTTTGACCCCTCCAACAAGTGTATGGTAGGCAGGGGAAAATCTGGTGCATCCCAGCTGGAGCTCTGTACCATCTAGTCAAGAGTTTGTAATTGTGTTCCTGCACCGCTGAGGACACACAGAAACTATGAGTGAAGCAGAAGCATTTCCGCCTCTCCTCCTCGGAAAGGACCACGCCCAATTCCCGCTTCCATGCGGAGATGAAGTACGGGGATTCCCTTCCGTCCCCAGATAGTAGGAAATCGTACAAAAATGATATAAGATGGGGATGGAGATTCTCCTGCTGCACATAGTTGTTCAAATGCAGTCAGGGGGCCCTACAAGGAGCCGTATGAGAGAAGGCTACATACAAAGTGTTGAAGCTGGTGATAGGCAAACCATGTGTTTGGCGGCACAGGGTCAGGGGCAAAAAGTTGGGCCAAGGATTAGAGGGATCCCCCGTTTAGTCCCTGGAAAATATAGGAAGGGGCCGTCACTTCCCAGGTCAGGAACCTGCGTACCCCGCACCCAGGGGGAAACCCCGGATGGGCCAGGACAGGGGTCATCAAGCCCCTGGAAGGTGACAATTTGTATTTGAGCCTTGTAGAATCCCACACTTTGAGCATTGGAGTGAGAAAGAAGGGTAGTGCAGAACTAGGGGGCTGATGTTGGGATGGGAGTGATGGGAGATTTGTGCGAGGAGACAGTTCCCGCTCCAGGGTAACCCAAAGAGCTGGGTCCTTGGTGTCAACACAGTCCACCAGATGTGACGAGTTTCCAATGTTAGTAGTGTACGGTAGATATATTCTCCAATGAACCCTGGTGGATTTATGAATTTATGTGACAATCATATGACGATCCCACCTCCGCAATTTTATATTGTGAAGAGAACAGCCTGTCAGCTAATATTAGTTACTGAAAAAGAGAGAAAAAACTAAACAAAGCGCACCACCTAGCGCATTATCTCATGGGGGAAAAAAGTTACGTAGAAAGTTAAAATGGAAATCCAGTGAAAGCAAAGGTCCTAAATCTTCACTGGTCGCTTGGGTAGGTATGTGAATCACCCTCAAATCACTGGTGCATGAGAGGTATTACCTTGATATGGTAATGTAAAACACAGAAACGACCAGAACCTCAGATCGTGCGTAAAACAAAAACTTTTATTTACAAGGTAAATATAAAATGCACTCACATGGTGTAGGAAAAAAGCTGCATGTAGACAGATGGAACAGTCGGAACAGTCTGAAGCCGCAATAAGCTTTTACAGTCAAGGAGCCGACAATGAAGGTGAAGAGCTCAGCTGTAGATCAAGGCAGATGTATCCAATCAGCATCCAATCAGCCAGATCATTGCAGGACTTACAGGAGTGGGGCTATTCCAGGTCACAAATGAGTGTAGGGGTTGCTATGGTGAAATATTTTGAAGCCACGACTCTTCTTCTCAAGCCACAATGGGAAAAAGGGAAGGGTACTGTTGAGTGCTTGAATTTATACCCAGACCACTAGGCAGGGTCGTTTTTGTATATATTTAATAAACAATAATATATATTTAATTAACAATAAACTGGGTTATCAGACCCGAAAATAACAATGGGACGTTACCCGATTACCTTGAATGCATATAAATAGCAAATCCTGAAAATTAGACCCATTACTACCTACCGTGTTTCCCCGAAAGTAAGACCTACCCCGATAGTAAGACCTAGCGCTATTTTCAGTGATTTCTGTAATATAAGACCTACCCTGAAAATAAGACCTAGTTCGGTGGTAGGTCTTATATTACAGAAATCACTGAAAATAGCGCTAGGTCTTACTATCGGGGTAGGTCTTACTTTCGGGGGAGCTGCACATAAACTGTGTAAAGACCGGCCGCAGCTCCCGCCCCGCCCACACGCTGGCCGCAGTTCCCACCCCGCCCACACTCCCGCCGGCCGCCCGATGGAACCGGCATAACATCACACCGGGACCGGCAACAGCACTCCGCCTTCTGGGACCTCCAGCCAGGTAAGACATCCCCCGGAAATAAGACCTAGTGTCTTTTTTCGTGCAAAAAAGAAAATAAGATACTGTCTTATTTTCGGGGAAACACGGTAGTAACTTAAATAGGTCATATAAAGTTTTAAACTGTTGTGTTTGTTGCAAATTAAACAGGTTCCAATTAAAAAGTACCACCTACTGGCTGAAAATTGTATCACAGTCATCCAGAATGCACTGTAAAACAAGGCCATGCAAAAGACACTGCCAAGTATTGAAGCCTAAACCCTATGGTCACTATACATCTACTAGCTAAAATATGACTTGAGCATTGGTAGGAGCTACACAGGAAACGAAAAAGCTATGACCATGCTCGAATGCCAGGAACATGACTGTTGCATAGTCTATCAGGGCTCCATATCTTGTTCACAATAGACCGTACAGCTCCCGATCATGGCCGAGCGGCTCAGCCGAGCGCATATGCATCGGCCGACAGCCTGCTTCTAACAGCTGGGCGGAGCCAGCCATGATCTTACGGCTGGCCCCAGCCACTTTCAGAGAGATCAGCGTCCCTGGTTACCTGCTAACCAGGGATACTGATCTCTAAACTGCTGCCCCCGGGAGTCTCCTGCTCACGGCCGCCAAGGAGAGAAGCACTGCTGTGTCTTTTTTTTCTTTATTCTGACACGAGCAATGTCAGAATAGAAAAAAAAAATTCCCATTGAAAAGCATTGGGACATTACTATTGGCTATTTCAATATGCAATAGCCAATAGTAAACTAGCATTGTACCCGCCCTCTGCTGCAGTTCCCCATCAGGTCCATCAGCAGAGGGCGGGTACAATGCTAGTTTACTATTGGCTATTGCAAATTGAAATAGCCAATAGTAAT
>NW_017306294.1:270370-307850 GCF_000935625.1 Nanorana parkeri | reverse complement strand
CAGTTCCCCATCAGGTCCATCAGCAGAGGGCGGGTACAATGCTAGTTTACTATTGGCTATTGCAAATTGAAATAGCCAATAGTAATGTCCCAATGCTTTTCAATGGGAATTTTTTGTTAATTTTTTTTTCTATTCTGACATCGATCGTGTCAGAATAAAGTAAAAAAGACATAGCAGTGTTTCTCTCCTAGGTGGCCTGGAGCAGGAGACTCCTAGAGCGCCCGGGAGATTTTTTTTATTTTATTTATTTTTTTAAAGCAGCAGAGCAGCCGGACAATAGGAAACTAATGGGCGGAGCTAGCTGTCACTGCTCCGCACAATCGTTTTCTATTTACTTTTCTTAACTTTTTTCACTCTTTTTCTGTTCTGCTCGGTACCTCTGAGGGACCAAGCAGAACAGCCGAGCCGAATGCAGCTCAGTGGCATTCGGCTATTCACTCACTGATGTTCGGCATCTTTAAGAATAGCCCAAACAGCAGTGAGAAGCCTGCCGGAGGGTCGGCTCAACCCGTACACATATCTATTCTGACATCGATCGTGTCAGAATAAAGTAAAAAAGACATAGCAGTGTTTCTCTCCTAGGTGGCCTGGAGCAGGAGACTCCTAGAGCGCCCGGGAGATTTTTTTTATTTTATTTATTTTTTTAAAGCAGCAGAGCAGCCGGACAATAGGAAACTAATGGGCGGAGCTAGCTGTCACTGCTCCGCACAATCGTTTTCTATTTACTTTTCTTAACTTTTTTCACTCTTTTTCTGTTCTGCTCGGTACCTCTGAGGGACCAAGCAGAACAGCCGAGCCGAATGCAGCTCAGTGGCATTCGGCTATTCACTCACTGATGTTCGGCATCTTTAAGAATAGCCCAAACAGCAGTGAGAAGCCTGCCGGAGGTTCGGCTCAGCCGATCCAGATGTTGGATCGGCTGAGTCGAACTCCTTCTGCACTTCGACCCCCTGCCACGAGAAGCAAGCCGATGTACAGCTGAAATCAGCCGTACCAGCCTGAAGTGAATAGCCGAACAGTGTTCGGCTCACTTCACTTCAGATCGGTCATTCACTCGGCTGCCCATGGCAGCTTAGTGAATAGACCCCTTAGGTTTAGTAAATGCCTGTGACTAGACGCAGGTCACACAATGTAATGTACCCCACCCCTGCAACATAAAGGTAGGCACAGTTTGCCTACTGATCATAATCTCTCCCTGTGTAATCAGAGATCTTTTCCACAGCTGCTCATAAACAGGGACACTAATGACTGCTCTTAGCTCTCACATTTATAGTGAGGTTATCCTGTCCCTCCCACTACTGGCTGTTTATGTCTGCTGGATAGAATAAAAATGTCCACAGGGCAATAAAGGTCAGGGGCTAAAACTTGCCCACTGAAAATTTGCTCAAAATTGGTTTGCACATGTGAATCCCGGAGATGTGCAACAAATTCATGATTAGTCATATCCAAAACTCTTACTATTGCAGAATCTATACGTCTCTATTACAGACTTGTTTTAGTCCTTTTACTGTTGCCACCGTATTACAGCATCGCAATATCAGAATGTAAACAACATGGTAACTGCATGGCAGCAGTGGTTTGCTTACATGTTGTAGATCTAGCTCCAAGCTCTGCAATTGAAGAGATTAGGTGGCTGTAAATGGTGCCACCCCACACCCCTTGCATCGCCTATGGAAAATTGTAGGTATTGTAGTTTGTCGCCATTTTGTGGCTGAACAGAATTTTAAGTCTTGACATATTTGGTATCTATTTCGTCGTCTCAACCAGGGGCAGACTGACAACACATGGGGTCCGCAGGCAATATGAAATTATGGGACCCCTTGTGTCCCGCCCATTTACAAGCCCTGCCCACCAACGAGCCACGCCCATTCACAAGCCCTGTACGCTGTGTCACCAGGGCTGTGTGACTTTTCACCAGGGCTCCATGTGGCTCATCACCAGGGCCCCATGCAGCTTGATATCAGGGCTGTGTGCGGCTTGTCACTAGGGCTGTTTGGTTTTTCACCAGGGCTGTGTTCGGCTTGTCACCAGGGCTCTGTGCGGCTTGTCACCAGAGCTGTGTGTTACCAGGGCTGTGTGACTTTTCACCAGGGCTGTGTGCGGCTTGTCACCAGGGCTCTTTGCGGCTTGTCACCAGGGCTGTGTATGGCATGTAACCAGGGCTATGCAGCTTGTCACCTGGGCTTTTGTGTGACATTTTGCCTGGGCTATTTGCGGTGTGTCTCCAGGGCTGTGCGACTTGTTACCAGGGCTGTGCGGCATGTCACTGGGGCTGTGTACGGCTTGTCACCAGGGCTGTGTACAGCTTGTCACTAGGGCTGTGTACGGCTTGTCACCAGGGCCCTGTGCGGCATGTCACTAGGGATCTGTGCTGCATCTCGTGGGTGCGGGCAGGAGAAGGAGGAGATGTTCAGCCAGACCAGCCCTGTAAACAACTGTCATCAGGTCCCCACAAGGTTGCCTGAGGTCCCCAGCAAGTGCAGGACCTTATGGAAGCTAACTTTTTAAAAATTAAAGTGCCGGTATCGGCGCTTAGTATTGGGGCATTTTCAAGAGTACGAGTACTAGTGAAAATGCCCGGTATTGTGCAACAAATTAATCATTGGGCATATCCAAATCTCTATTACAGACTTGTTTTAACCCTTTTAATGCTGCCACCGTAAGTATTACAGCATGGCAATATTAGAATGTAAACAAACTAAAGGTGCCCATACACTGCACGATTCTCGTACGAGAATCGCGGGAAATCCCGCGATCGTACGAGAATCGTGCAGTGTATGGAAGGCGTGCGACCGTTTCTACTGTACGGTCGCACGTCTTCCGTCGAACCAGCAGGCTAGAAAACCCGACGGGAATCGTACGATTCTCGGCGAGTGAGTAGCCTGCTTGTTCGACAACTGACGAACGGGCCGGTGTGCGCACGCGCACACTGCCCGTTTGCCGTCCTCCCAAGCCCGCCCCTCATTGCAGTCAAGGGGGCGGGCTTGCGATGATCGCAAGTACCATCTGCCTGTCCAAGATGGGCAGATCGTACATTTTTTTAAGTACTTTACAACCATCGCAAGACTAAGGTCTTGCGATGGTTGTACAGTGTATGGCCACCTTAAAGGTGCCCATACACCTTACGACCATCGCAAGACTTTTGTTTTGCGATGGTCGTATGCTTCTTGAAAGCCGTACGATCTGCCCACCTTGGACGGGCAGATCGTACTTGCGATCATCGAAAGCCGCTGAGGGGCGGGCTTCCGATGACGGCAATGCAGAACAGGCAGTGTGCGCGTGCGCACACCGGCCCGTTCCGCAGCTATCGGGCGAGCAGGCTAGAAACCCGCCCCGAAACGGCCACTTCTTTTTTCATGTTGGCTCGACAAAAGACGTGCGACCGTACAGTAGAAACGGTCGCACGTCTTAGTTCACACTGCTCGATTCTCGTACGATCGCGGGATTTCGCCCGATTCTCGTACGAGAATCGAGCAGTGTATGGGCACCTTTAGTTGTAACTGCATGGTGACAGCAGTGGTTTGCTTACATGTTGTAGACCCAGCATCAAGCTCTGCAATTGAAGTGATTAGGTGGCTGTAAATGGTGACACCTGCCTACCCCCAGCATCACCTATTGAAAATGTTAGGTATTGTAGTTTGTTGCTATTTTGTGGCTGCACACAATTTTAAGACTTTACATATTTGGTATTTATTTTGTGGACTCAGTCTCACCTTTTATATTTTAAATTTGTATAAGTTATCACTTGTGTGCACTAAAATTAATTTGTGTGCATTTTATACTGAAATATATAGATTTGATAACCAGTTGTACTAATATCAAGTGACAAAAAAATTGCAATTGCCATCATTTTATTCTATGGACCAATGGGTAGCATGTGTGCAACAAAGGGATTAATAAGCCTCTGCAATACAAGGAGTAACAAAAGGAAGTACCTGAATAAAGTCTGTGAACTTTAGTTTATGATCAAGTTTATGACTAGTGTATTCTCATTCGATAACACACTCTACTTCCTCCTCACACTAGTCAGAATACTTCTGAACTTGATCTAATGAGGAGGTGCCGTAAGTACAAGAATATTTGTGTAAAATTCTATATATTTGGTATCCTACAGAGTATGTGGTTACTGTATTTTAAACAAGGATATTTGTGTAAAGTTCTTTATATTTGGTATTGTACAGAGTATGTGGTTACTTAGTTGTATTTTTAATAAGGGTTGTTTTCAAGAAGTAGACACTACATTTAATTAAAAGATGACTTCCTTATATCTCAGTATTCTATAAATGATACTGACATGGCTCATGTTCACTGCAAATGTCCAGTTTGGGAGAACCAACTATGTTGTTTTAAGTTCCCATAAACCTTATTGTGTATGTGAAGTGAAACCATGCCAAGTAAAAAATATTTATTTGTTTTAGCAGATCAGCCCCTATCCATTAGAGTCTCTAAATTCCATGTCTGTCCACATTTTATCATTGCTAATTGTTTTAAAAAAAAATCTTTATCAATGTTGAATAGTGTGATATACAAGAGTGACAATTTTCTCCTTCTGTGAGAAAAGGAATAATCAGTAATGAAAACAAGTAAAACATTCCGGTGAATTACACAGCAACCATTCAAAATCAAAGTGTATTTTCCTGCAGCAGAGGTGTGAACACATCAGGAAGAATCTGATAGTTTTTTATCTACTTTTCCTTTCCTTCACTTTTATAGAATATCACAATTTACAATTAAAATTAAACACGTATCAAAGTAGATTGGTTTATTAAAGATCTAACATCAGCTAAGGTGTCTCTGGGTTGCGATAGCAAGCTCTTTAATGTTGATGGGGCATACGCATTTCATTTTTATGTTTTATTTTATTTGGAACTCCACCTAAAACTTTTTTTAGTTAGAGTTCAAGTTGGGGAGAGTGGCAGAATTTCTGTCAGGTTACTATTGCTGTCACTGGACCTACTGGTGAGATTTTCACACACTTTCTCTATTGATAGCAATGTTGTCAATAGGACAGGAAGTGAGGAGAGATCTCTCTAACAGCAATAAAAATAACCCCAAAAAGCTCTCTTGGCGTTATGTTGCGGTCCGTGTCTCTATTGGAGATTTCCCCTCACTTTCTGTCCTGTGGACGGCGTCATCAGCAATACAAGAAGTGAGGCCAAATAAAACCTCAGACATTAATAAAACCTGACATGAATTCTAACCCTTTCCTACTCTATCCAAACCTTCAAAAGTTAAAGAAGAACTCCAGGAATCTAAAACGTTAACTTTAACTCTAACTGCTTATTTTGGTCTAGGGGCTCAAATAAAAGAAATATACTTACCTGATCCTCAGTCCTGCCTGACTACTAGACCAGTCCCCACAGCCTCTTCTTCCATGGGCTCCGGCAGTCTAAGCCCCACTGATGTCATCACATCTAATGCAGTCCATTCACCTGCATTACATGTGAAGACACTGAAGGACATTCCACAGTCGGAGCAGAGGAGGAGAGGGGTGAATGTCGACTACTGCAGGACCAAGGATCAGGTGAGTATAACGTCTGTATTCCGGCCCCTGATAAAAAGTGCGGTGGTAGCCCAAATGCAAGGGTTAACTTTTGAAATCACTGGAGTTCTTCTGTAAAGGGTCAGTTTCCCTAAGTGGATGTTTCATGTGTTTGGTAAAAGCTGCCGGTTTAAAATAATGATTTATATTGCTCAGAGTCTTTATTGGTGGGATTTCTGCACTTAGGTTCCTGGGTCTGCACCTCTGTCATGGCCATAATGAGGGGTTCAGACTCTTCCTGTGGGATACTCTATTTATTTTATATTATAAAGATTTGAACAGAAGAAGCTGGAAAAGTCCACAAAAGGTGGGCAGGCGCACACAAGAGTCCCAGGTGGACGGGAACAGTTGACCTGAGTAGATTGAGCAATCCTTGTGAAATGAATTAAGAAGTTTCATGTAAAGCTGGCCATAGACCTTACAAACATCGCAAGACTTTTGTCTTGCAATGGTTGTAAGGTAATTAAAAGCTCGTACGATCTGCCCATCTTGGACAGGCAGATCGTACTTGCGATCATCGCCAGCCCGTCCCGCTGAGGGGCGGGCTTCCAATGACTGCCACAAACCCGCCGACAATTGTGCGATTCTCGGCGGGTTCTCCCGTGATTATCGTACGATAATCGCAAGGTGTATGGGCACCTTTATACTGTTGCTTGTAATCATTTACAACCTTGTGTAACCTGGTTGTCCATGTGTGGTCCTCTTACCTTAGCCCTATTCACACCTAGGAGTTTTTGAGCAGTTTGAAAAGTGCTTTTAACTGCCCAACACAAGAAATCCCTTGATTTTCAATGGCCCCTGTTCACACCTAAGCAGAAAAACGCCAACTGCCCAAAAAGGCTTCTTTGGGCAGTTAAAAGCGTTTTTTTGCTCCAAAGACTTCACTGGAAATGCCCAAAAACGCGCAGCAGAAGCATATTGCACATTTTCATGAGCGTTTTTGTGCATTTAAATGCATGTTCTTCCATTGCCCGCAATGTTTTATGAGTTGCCAGTCAAAACTTCATGTACGTGTGTTAAAATGTGCATTAAAAATGTGCACAACGCATATAAACGCACAAATAACCGCATGCTGCTAACACAAAAACTGTGCCACCTAGGTGGGAATCAGGCCTACGAGGGACAAAATGAGTGTTTGGAATTATAGCAGGGAGAACTTGCTGCTGAAGTATCCGCGATAAATAAGAAGACGGGCTGAGTCACCACACCAGCCTCTGCCTATAATAAAATATTATTTTTACCTAGACTGTTCTTTTACACTGTAAGACAATTTCAGAATCATGACAATGGTAGCTCAGAGGTCCCTTTACCAATACCTTCTTTACCATCCAACCCCCCATCCCTTGTTCCCAATCAATACGCCACACAATACTGGAGTTTAATTGGCCACAGCAGCCTTTTATTATAAATAACTTTATAAATAACATTATAAACACCAAAAACAACAACCAATAACCATACAGTATAAAATTGCTTGGTTTCAAGGTCCTTGAAGGCAACATGACTCAAATTGTCATGCAGGCCTTCCGCTCATTCCTTTGCTATCCATAGCTCCAGGCCTTACTGTATGACAACCTTATAAGGTACATTGGCAGCAATATAAGGTCTCTACACCACCAGTACTAAATATGCCAGCCTTAACCAGAGATATCTTAACAACACATCTCGCCTACACAATCCAACATGAAAGAAATATCAATAAAAGTTTATTTTTTCTAGAGGTGCACCACATAAGTAGGAAATACCGGCTACCAAAAGGGCATAATTGTGTACAAGGTTTATTCCTTAACAACATGTTTAGTTAAACTTTTACCACCTGCATAGACTGTGTGCAGGACAAAATGACGAGTTATCTCCATGAACTTCGATTTACTAGTCACTTTGTGCAGTAACAAACTTGTATTCACTTATGATTTACTTGTGTAAATGTGAACATATCTATCTCAGTGAAGCAACAACAAAACACCGGCTCTTACTGCAGGGTTGATCCTTCATATGGTTGCCACCTTTTCTTCAAGTGAAACCCAAAACACAATTTCTTTTTTTTTGGAGAATGTAGAGAGGGAGGAGAGGCAGCCAGAAGAAAGAGCAAGAAGAGACAGCCAGGGGAGGAAGTAAGGAGACCGACCGGAGACCTATAGAGGACTACGAATCCCAGCAATACAAAATAATATGAAGTACATAATATAATAATAATACATACAGTGGGGGGAATTTATCAAAACTGGAGCAGGCAAAATCTGGAGCAGTTGCCCATAGCAACTAATCAGCTGCTCTCTACAGTTTGTTCAAGTAAGATTTGAAAATGAAAGAGAGAAGCTGATTGGCTGCCATGGGCAACTGCTCCGGACTCTCTCTGCTCCAGTTTTGATAAATTCTCTGTGTTTTTCCTGGGTGGCGCCCTGATGTCTCCAGGGTCTCATGCGGCCTGTGTGGGCTCTCAGGTGGCTTGTGCAGGCTCTCAGGTGGACTCAGCAGGCTCTCAGATGGACTCAGCAGGCTCTCAGATGGACTCAGCAGGCTTTCTGGTGGAATTCTGCAGGCTCTCAGGTGGGCTATGCGCAATCTAATGTGGGCTATGCAGGCTCTCATGTGGGCTATGCACACTCTCATGTGAGCTATGCGGATTCTCAGGTGGGCTATGCGTGCTCTCAAGTGGGCTATGCAGCTCTCAGGTAGACTCAGCGGCCTCTCAGATGGACTCAGCACGCTCTGAGGTGGGCTATGCGGGCTCTCAGATGGGCTATGTGAACTCTGAGGTGGGCTATGCACGCTCTCAGGTGGGCTATGCAGGCTTTCAGGTGGGCTATGTAGGCTTTCAGGAGTGCTATGAAGGCTATGCGGAGTCTCACCAGGGGTCCGGAGGCTGGCACCATGGTGTCAGGAAGATGGAGGAGGAGAGGTGCGGGCCAGCGGCTGTTTGCAGGCGCCCGTTGCTAGCAGGAAGGCTGCCAAGATCCCCAGCAAGCGCAAGACCTCAGGCAGCTGCATCTATCAGCACTGAGTGTCTTGTGTCCGGGTGCCAGCTGGCCTGAAACCCAGACACAGGACTCAAAAGTCAGACTGTCCGGATTAAGCCCAGACAGTTGGCAACCCTAATCCTTCATAGTTATAGTTATACAGTTTACATAATCATTGTCAAGTTTTGTCACATAATGTACTTCTTGATATATCTGCACATTTACTTGTATATATGCCTGGTATAGGATATGTGAAAATAAGGTTGGTAACCCCAGCACTATAGAGTAACTGGAATTATACATCTGACTAAATGTCATGCATCTTTCATCCTCAGCTGATGGGATTACAATGTTTGCTATACATATTGGCTATTGGAATTCAGTGATCATCTATATAATATCGATAACAGCACCAGGTATGTTTAGCTTACTTTCATATTATTTGTATTTCGGTTTCTGGGGGACAGCTATCTATTTTTATTTATTTTTTCTTTACTTTTCTGTTGAGGGCTCTGGGAAAATATCACTGGTCTGTTTAGACCCCTGCTATTTCCCTTTTAAAATGCAAAAAGAGATTGAGGACACAGAGTCCCAAATCCCTTTTTCTGATGCCCCTGTTATGAATGAACTGAAAGCCTCTATGCTCAGTGCTCCTATCCATTCAAAAACTGTGGAGCGCTTGTACTCTGATCTCCATCCTGACTCGCCTGTCACAGGAGGCGGAGGCGGGTGGTTCCGGAGGAGAGCTTGTCCTCCTGTGACAGCTGACAGCTCTCTCCTCCCACACTGCTCCGCTCTGCATCCTGACTCGCCTGTCACAGGAGGCGGGGCCGGGCGGTTCCGGAGGAGAGCTTGTCCTCCTGTGACAGCTCTCTCCTCCCGTGACAGCTGACAGCTCTCTCCTCCCACACTGCTCCGCTCTGCATCCTGACTCGCCTGTCACAGGAGGCTGAGTTGGGCAGGAAGAGAGCTTAGGAGAGGCTGCAACTAACAATTATTTTCATAATAGATTAGTTGGCCGATTATTTTTTCCAGTAATCGATGAATTGAAAAAAAACATCTTTTATTTAAAATAAGATACACACATGTAGTGTTACAAACAAAGTTTACTTCAGAATAAAACTGCATGCACATTTTTTGCAATCGCAGTGCACTGGAACGCAGGGCATTGCAGTACTATGCATTCCAGTGTGGGCAAACACACTGTTGGTGGGAGGCGCGTTTGGGGTGCCATTGAAATGAATGGCACCATAACACACATCCTGCAGCAGAATTTGTCAGGCCGAAACCAAAAATTACTTTTCCCACCTTTTTTTTTATATTTTAATAATTGTATGTATTATATTAGACATTTAAATTAGTTTCATGGATTTACCCCCTTGAAGACCAGGTGTTTACACTCCCTTCCTGGTTTGCATGCAGAGACAGATCAGCGTCCCCTGGTTAGCAGCTAACCACGGGCGCTGATGTGTCATTACACTGAGAACCCGGCGGAGCCGCTGTGAAAAATAGTTAAAAAAGTAGAAAAAAAAAAGATTCGAAAACGATTGTGCGGAGCTAGTAGTGACAGCTAGCTCCGCCCAACTGTTTTCTATTGGTTGTGCGGTTCTGCTGTCGTAAAAAAAAAACAAAAAATGAACACACCATAGGAATGTATAGCTAGATTACTATTCGCTATTTCACGTTGCAATAGCCAATAGCAAACTAGCTATTGCACACGGCCTCTGCTGCTGTCAATCAGCAGTGGGGGACCTGATGGAGAACTGCAGGTCCCCCTCTGCTGATTGACAGCAGCAGTGGGCGGGTGCAATAGCTAGTTTGCTATTGCAAATTGAAATAGCCAATAGGAATCTAGCTATGCATTCCTATGGTGATTTATTTATTTTTTTTCTTCTGACGGCAGCCAACGGCTCTGATGTCAGAAGAAAAAAAAAACGAGCAGGGAAAGGTTTACTCTGCTTGATCGAGCAGAGTGAACCTTTCTGGGAGAAAGTGTTTCTCTCCCGAGCGGCCGGGAGCCTTTTAAACTCCCAGAGCGTCCGTGGGAGGAATGACAGATGGCGTTCCTGGTTTCCAGGTAACCAGGAACGCCATCTGTCATTACACACTGAGAACATGGAGAGGCCGCTCTCAGTGTGTCATGACAGCGTCCCTGGTTAGCTGGTAACCAGGGACGCTGATCTCTCTGAAAGTGGCCGGAGCCAGCCGTGAGATGACTGCTGGCTTCGCCCAGCTGTCAGAAGCAGGCTGTCGGCCGGCCAATGGCCTGCCTCTCGGCCACCTTCGCCTTTCACCTCGGCTGACTTCGGGAGCTTTACAGGCTATAGTGAATAGCCCGTACAGCAGCCCTTCGGTTCTACTGAACCGCAGGGGTCCTGGGGCCAAAGCTATCCGAAGGATCAGCCGAAGCTACGGCTAGATCCTTCGGCAGCTTAGTGAATAGACCCCAGAGTGTCTCATAGTTAAGCAGTACCTACTATATATCTCTCTAAAAATGGAAAGAATAAAGAAATTGTGTCTTAGCTGGAGAACAGGGAGAATGAAAGAAGGTGGTGTGCAAAGGACCACAGCACATACTTCTTTACACTGTACTTGCCTTCTATACATTTTGCTATATTTGTACCTTTTTTTTTTTTTAGAGTATACAGTACTGTCTAGTCTAAATGAGCTTGTCGGAAAGAATATGTCACATCATCAGTAAAATTTTGCCTTGTTTTTCATTTTCAATCACACATCTGGGGTCGGAAATTTCATAGAAGAGTAAAATAAATGGAAATCAAGTAAGGCATAATATGTGGAATTACTTTTATCTAAATTATGTTTGTTTTGCATAGCCTTCAGCTTTTCAGTAGTGACTGGGACTGTTGGAGAAGACGTCCTGCTACCCTGTATTGTTACATATAAGGACACATTTCTTCTAAAAGATTTGATTGTGAACTGGCAGACGGAGAATGATACAGTCGTTCACAGCTTTCATTATGAAAAAGACCAACCACAATATCAGGCACATGAATTCCAAGGTCGAACACGGATGTTTCCAGAGGAATTTCACAATGGAAATTTGTCTCTCTTCTTGATGAAATTACGTAGATCTGATGCTGGCAAATATGTGTGCTATGTATATTTAAACCATATACAAACAACATGGATTGAACTTATTATTAAAGGTAGGTCATTAAAGGATAACTAAAATTATGTATTTGTTTGTGTATTTTAGTGTGTGTGCAAGTGTATATACAGGAATGTGGTCAAATGTACTATCAGAAATGAGAAATAAATTGAAATATATGTTCTTTACTATAGACAAACAACAAAACAATAGAGCATACTTCTGGACAGCATTAGGAGCAGTATGTATACCACCGATAATAATGTGGATCCTCTGTAACAGAAAGAAGCAAAGAAAAAAAATATCAGATGGTAAGATCAATAAATATCACTGCAGTGTGCATACACTATGAGGGATATGTCTGATATGTTTCCTTATTTACATTCCTGCAAGAGAAATAGACCACAATGCAAATATTCTTCTTCATTGTTCTCATTTGTGTGCCTACTAGAAGAACCAACAGTTGTAAGTGGGAATAGTATAGTTAATACATGTACTAATCACACATCTTTTATTTACGTAAATAGAAACTTTACCCTTATCTTCAAAATAACAACAAAGACACCTTTAAAATGTTTAGTAATGACAATCTACAAACACATACTTCTAGATATATGCAGGCTTTTCAATTTTTGCATACCTTATTTTTCTTTTTTCTTACTTAGTCTTCTGACAGTGACCATTATAACTAAGGGCAGATTACTAGAACTCCCTTTAGGCTGGGTTCACACCTAGGCGTATCGAATATGCGCGTTTAAAAAAACTTGCGACAAACGCGCGTTTACGAGGGCTACTTGGCTGTATCCCAATGGAAACG
Organism: Nanorana parkeri; assembly: GCF_000935625.1. Classification (NCBI taxonomy): domain Eukaryota; kingdom Metazoa; phylum Chordata; class Amphibia; order Anura; family Dicroglossidae; genus Nanorana; species Nanorana parkeri. Next base: position 295,422 of record NW_017306294.1, on the reverse strand, counting down.
CGCGACAAAAACGCCCCAAAGAAGCTCCTGTACTTCTTTGGGCGTAGGACGTTTTGTAGCGCGTTCATACGGCCTGTAATACTCCCAGCTTTGAACCATACCCATAGGAAATAATGGGATTTCGGTGTTTGAACGTTTTGCAGAGCGTTCGAATGCGCTACAAAACGCCCAGGTGTGAACCGGGCCTTACTTCCAGCAGTTGCGTCACAAGGGGCACCCGCACAATGGTGACACCGTTGGAGGGGTGACAGTAATTTTGGTGTCACCCCCCTCTGAAAAGTCGGGCACTCGGTCGTGGACCGAGAGCTCAACAATTTTGGGAGAAAGGAGGGGACCCGGTGGCATACTTTATCCTGCCGGGTGACTGTCCCCTCCTCTTTCTGCCAGCGTCCATCACTAAGATGGCCACCGGCAGGTATCAATAATATTGCCGTGAATGCGCGATGATGTAATCGCGCACATCACACGCATGTGCAATGACGTCACGGCGGGGTGTCACCCGGCCTCGGGAAGCCCCTGCTACCAGGAACTCTGCCACATGTGACTGGAACATATGACCAAGCACATCATCTCAGGGGAGGAAAATGCCTTTCCCTGTTTCCCTGCCAATTTTCTAAGATAAGAAAGAGGGACACCTCTCCTTCAGTTCCCTCCACTGCTGATTGACAGCAGGCAGTGGGCGGGTGCAACAGCCAGCCTGCTATTGCAATATTAAATAGCCAATAACAGGCTGGCTATTGCTCACAGCCACTGCATGCTGTGTTGACATTCAGCTGCCTCAGCAGGCAGCAGTCATTCTCGAGTGAAGTGGAAAGGTAACAAGAGGGGTCCAAAAGACCACTAATGTCACCTTAAAGAGAACCTCTCACCTCCAATGTGCCATCACATAGGGGGCTTGTGAGCATACATACAGTACATTTCCAGGTGTAGCCATTGTTCCCTGTGCAATATTTTAGGGCTAGTTCACACCAGTCACAGTGCGTTCTGGCCCATTTGGGGCCGGAATGCACTGGATTGCATTCCGGCCAGCTTACTTTGTTTCAGGGCGGGAGGGAGAGTGGCGGTGCATTGGAGTCAATGGCACCGCAGCCACGCTCTCCGGCCACAATGCGATCTCCCGCATCTGAACATGTGGCACATCATTGCCTGCGTTCCGTTCCGGTGCAGTCAGAAAAAATGCTGCAAGGACAATTTTTTCTGACTGCATCAAAATGGAACGCAGGCACTGATGTGCCAAGCATTCTGGTGTGGGCGATCTCATTGTGGCCAGAGGGCGTGGCTGCGGTGCCCTTGACTTCAATGCACTGCCACGCCCCCTCCCGCCCCAAAACAAAGTGAGCTGGCCGGAATGCGGTCCAGTGCGTTCCGGCACCAGTGGGGCCGGAACACACTGTGGCTGGTGTGAATGAGCCGTGAATAACATATACAAAACGCTGCCATGAAATCTTGGAATTTTGTTAATAAAATACAATTTCTGTTTATAAATATGATTATCGCATGCTTTCAAACTACATACCTTTGCAGGAAGCTATCAAAAGTGGAGCAAACAGAATCTGGAGCAGTTGTCCCTGGCAACCAATCAGCTTTTATATTGCGTTTGTTCAGTTAAGCTTTGTTGGATAACCTCAAACTTTTTACAGTCATTGTATTTGAGCCGTTAAAGCTGAACTCCAAGCAGATAAAAGAGCATCATGCATTGCTATCTTAAAAGAACATACATTTATATTTGAATTTGAAGGTACCTGAATGTCTCTTTAAATCTCCTGCACAGCAGCACTCAGACTGGGAGAGGGAGAGGCAGGACTAGGAGGCGATCAGAAAAGCAAAGTGAGCAGAGAAATGAGATCATAGGTCTGCTGTTGCTCCTTCACTGTCCAATAAGCAAACCTTAGGACTGGTTGGACAAAGTTATAAATGTTTTAACACACAGAATACTTCCCTTTTATGCATCCAAATGTGTATGTAGCTGTTTGCCCAGAGCTCAGCTTGTACCCATAGATAATTGTAAAATATTTATCCTTTTATATATTGCTTAATGGCAGGGTCCACTATTTTCCAACATTTGTTGGCTACGATATGTGAATTTTGTACTGTATATGTATAGATGTCAAAGTAAAGCCTCTTTTCATGTTTTCACTTGTAGAAGAAGTTCTATAAATCATGAACACATTTGCATATAATAAATGCTTTATTTTCACAGACTTGGAGTGTTTACTGCCCACAGGATCGCTATTTGGTAAGAATACTGCATTTTACTTTCTTGTTTACATATTTCTACACATATACAGCTGACGATGTGGTTTCTATCCTGGCTTTTACATATTAGGGAAGAGAATGCTGGGAAAATTGCTAAGGTGTGCACAATCGGCATTTTTATGATCAGTAGTTTGATATCTGTGTTTGAGCATAACAAAAGCGGGTGAAATAAGCAACAGAAGAACAACACATTTAAAAAAAAAAAGAAGCCTTTTAGGGCCCATTCACCCTGATCTGCTGCTGTGCATTAAACACACAGGCATTAACGCATGTTGCATTGTGCAGTAATGTACAGTACGTTGTGCTGGGGCAGCCTATTCATTTGAACGTGTTGAGGTCAAGGTGCCATTCAGAATGTGCTCCAATGCATATAATGTGTTTATTCTGACTCTGATTCTTGTATTAGCGATTTATCCCTTGCTGAGACCTCTATGTCTGGCCTCTATAAGCAGATACAATCACTGCGGACAATCCTTATCAGATAGCTGAACTTACCAAATACCTTTTTATCCACAAAACAGCAGGTTACAGCAGATAACAGGATGTAGCAGATAATAGCATTGACAGTATTTGCGGGTCAAAGATGGTAATGTTTTCCCCATGTGAACATATTACATGTGGCCATGACGTGCAGCCATTTTTATATGCCAGGGCGGAAGAAGGGCGGAAAATAACACGCAAGGGGAAGGGATGCAGAAAAACATGGTGCAATAACCAAAATGTCCACAAATGTCCCTGCCACAAAAATGTTCCCAGCCTGCCATGTCAGTATGCCTTCCGACGGCATTTACTGTTCTGCTATAAGCTCATGGTCGCTTTAGCAATCATGAGCTTATATTAGAACGGTTTCCCTGATGGTCCCCTTTAAATTTCGCCACCAGCTGCCAGCATCTGCAGCATTTTCTCCCTCCCTGGAGCTGCTCCAGGCAGGGATCTGTGTCCCTATGGAACCCCGCTGCTCTCCCCCGCTTGTAGGGGCTGTGGCAACGGGAATCCAAGGAAAAATGGCTGGCGATTATGGTGATCGAGTGGCATGAGGGAGGAGAGTCGCCGCTGTCATCCTGTCAGTTTCAGGATGACAGCGACTGTGTGCATAGCTGAACGGAGGGTCAGTAAATATCAGCGATATATACCGATCCTCTGTGCAGAGCAAACACTGGAGTGATCATCTGATCACTCCAATATTTGTAAATAACTGGGGACACATAGTACTTTGTCCCCCCCAGTTATGAATGAACAATAGGTGCTTTACATCACTTCCTGTTCATTCATTACTTTCTCAATGGAGAGAAGCACTCATTACAGAGGTTTCTCCCCATTCAGAACCTGTTGATAGTACAGTAAATGTTCAACAGTTTCTGAATGAATGGGAAGCCTCTGTACTGAGTGCTCTCCATTCATTTAGAATAGAGGCTGCAGAAAAAGAAATTGAGGACTCTGTGTCCTCAATTTCTTTCTCTATCTCAAAAGGGAAATGTCAGGAGTTTAGACCCCTGATACTTCCCCGAAGCCCCCCCGCAACAGTAAAAAAAATTAAAACATAAAAATAATAATCATAATAAATAAAAAATTTGTAAAAAAAACACACAACCCCCCTCCCCCACATACACATAGCATACACATGCACCATGTGGTGTATGCCATGCACATGCGCTGCAGTGCGTTGTTAGAACGCATCACAGTGCTTAATTTTTTTCTTTTTAAAATAACATTAATTTAACTGTGGCAACGCAAGGCAAAGCATTGTGATGCATTACCATGCGCTGATACACTGTGTTGCAATTAAATATACGCCTGTATGATTTTATCACAACACACACACCAACATAGCACAATAACGTTTTTTAACATAAGTTGCTTATTTACAGTTTTGCGTTCCTCCATTTTTTTTAACGTTTTGCAAAAAGGCGCAATTTAAAATTTACAAATATTTCTTATTTATTAACTCAATACAGTTTTATCTTTTAGATTTAGTTGGGAATTTTTTTTTTTGTGCACTAATACTGATTTTCGTGTGCTTCATCAATTGAATTGTGTATTTTATCGGTTTAATATTGATTTGATAAACATTTGCGCAATTATCACAGGACTTACAAATTTGGTAGCACCATCTTTTTATACTGCCGGGCCTGCGCTTTTAGAAAATATATGGTTTGGGGGGTATTTTACAAATGCTAGCAACGCAGCAGTTGGCAATCAAAACAATGGGAGAAATTGCAAAAATTATCTGGCCAGCTGAGGTGTAGAGCGTTTCAGATGGCTTGGCAGCAAAAGGGTTAAACCAGCTATACGTGTGCCAATGAACAATGGCTTAAGGAAAATTAAAATGTAAATTATCACTGCAAATAGTTATAAAAATCAACCATGGCTATGCATTGTGTCATATTTTCATACAACTGTAACAGCACAGTGCTATTGCGGCACACTGGTGTGAATGAACAGGTTATCTATACTCAGATTTAAAGAAAATATGTTACACACATGTGCAATTCAATATATTTTCTAGGATAATATCAGAACGAATAAGCTTTTCACAGAGGTTACCTTGAATGGCAGACACATGTATATTGACTGTCATATTAACTTAACCGGCTGCAAAGACTTCCTCTCTAAGTATAATGGAATCTACCTTTTACTGGAAAAGGTACACGTGCACACTGCCCATTTGCAGTCATCGGAAACCCGCCCCTCATTGCAGTCATCGCAAAGCCCGCCCCTCGGGGGGGGGCTTGCGATGATCGCGGGTACGATCTGCCTGTCCAAGATGGGCAGATCGTACGTTTTTTTAAGTACTTTACAACCCTCGCAAGACAAAAGTCTTGCGAGAGTTGTAAAGTGTATGGCCACCTTTATTCACAAAAGGGTGAAGAGTTTGGAGATGGCAGGAGAATTGAACAATCTAGGACAACATAGATGATTTGCAGAAATTCTCCAATTCAGCTCACTTTCCAGTTCAGCTATGTTGTCCTAGATTGTTCACTTCTCCTGACTTCTCCAAACTCTTCACCCTTTATATATTTTTCACATTTTGCAAACATATGTAAAATTACTTGGCTCCATGACTGAAAAAAACCTCTCTTTTAGGTTCAGCAAAAAAAACTTTATTTGTTTGTTTCCTAGCATTGGTGCTCTTGGCGGAGCATAACTTTGGCCTTCAGAATAAACAAAGCCCTTGTGTTTCTGGCTATTATTGACTGACTGTGGCTTATTTTACAGATTTTATTGAGAGTTACAGACAACGTATGATGAAGCTATACCTGTCTTCTGAACAACTAAGCAGCTGTATACCCAGAACCCTCTTAATTCCAGAATGGAGGACACAGCACCCAGCACCAAAATGTACAGTATCCAGTGCTATATCACAGAAGGAATCAGATGTCCTATCATCTGAACAATTGTTCACCAAGGACTCCAAGAAGCTAGCCTCCAGAAGAATGCTCCTGGCAGGAGATTCAGGAATAGGAAAAAGCAACTTTTCCGAGGGTCTTCAGAGAAAATGGGCTTTGAGGCACCAAGAAATTATCTATGAATGTGTGATCTATTTCACTTTTTCTGAGCTGAAGTCATTCGAAAAGCCAATAAGTTTGAGACAGCTTCTGATTCATAAGTGTAAAGAGTTGGAGCCTGTATTACCACAACTTTTTGAACCAGAGAGGCTTCTTATTATATTTGATGGACTGGATGAATTCAAAATAAAAGAAGAAAATAAGTTCTTCAGAGCTAACATCAACATTGACTCTCCACTTCCTATGGAAGATCTAATTTTCAGTATTTTATCTAAAGTGCTTCTGCCTAACACAGATATCTTGGTTACTTCCCGCTTAAATAGTGTAAACCTTGTGAACACAAAGGAGTATTTTGAAAGAACATTTATAATAAAAGAATTTTCAGATGAAGAAATGAAAGCATTTTGCAAGAAATCTTGCTCAGGGGATGAGATTTCCCAAAATATTTGCCAGTTTATAGAAGAACACAACTTGTCCAGTTTGGCCTCCATCCCTCTTCTCAGCAGTGCATTGTGTGAACTGTCCAAAAACCGTGGCTTATCATATTATAAAGAAAAACTGAGCACTCGCAGTGAGATGATGGTGTCACTTCTTAAGCTGTGCCTACAGAATGTTCTGTCATGTGACCTTAAAGAGCCATGTTGTGTCGCAGGAGTAAATGTTCCTGACAGATTAAGAGACGTTGTTAAGAAAGTAGCTCTTCTGTCCTATAACAACCTTGTTGATAGTAAAGAACATATTTGGGTCCAGCATCTGGGTGTGACATGTGTTCATACACAACGACTGCTGCAAGAATTATGTGTGTTTTTTTTCAAGATAACGCCTACCGGTGATATTCTTCAATATAGGCATTCTAGCATCAGGGACATGTTTGCTGCATTGCACTGTGTATGGGAAGTCCATAACTCTGGAGGGGCAAAGGAATGCGTGGATTGCCTAGATTTTTGGGTCTCAGGAACTCTTCCGAGTGAGCAAAGTACCATCTCTATTTTGCACATCACTCCTTCAAAACACAGTGCTGAATTTCACAACTTCATCAGCTTTTTCATGGGTTTTATGAATTACAAAGACATTGACAGCCTCACTCAAGAGAAAAGAGAGTTAAATGGCTATGAAATACTTATTTTACAAACGTATTTTGAAAACTGGCTTAGAAAGAACCCTACGGAGGTAGAGCTGCTAAAACTTTTCCATTGTATTTATGAAACACACAATGATTGTGTTACTCAACATCTCTCCAGAATGTTTACAAGTGTGGATTTATTTGATACACCACTAAATGCTCTGGATATTAGAGCAATACAATACAGTTTGGAGAAGTCCAGGTTAGAGAAACTTAATTTATCCTTGTGTGATCTCCGAGATGAAAACCTGCAGAGCTTAGAGGACATTATCAGCAATTCAAAGCAAGTCCTGTAAGTATACTGATTAAAAATCATCAGCAAACAGTAAGGTAGAATACTTTTATATTGAATTATTTGTATTACCAGTACTGGATTGGGCTAGACTCCAACACAGAGGGACTTTGAAAGAGGGCATTTGAAATGTTACATTTACTCAAACAAGTTGGGTATTAATTTATCAACCAGCTCCATCAACACCTGTTGCAAATTCAAATAGTTTTGTAAGTATCCGTGATAGTTTTGTTTTACCATAGGAATTGCACCACATTTTACAGAAACATTTGTAAGAGGTGGTCAGAGCCATATTTTATACTGGTGTAGCATTACTTTTGGATCTTGATGGTGGAATTTATTAAAACTAGCAAAACTCCAGGCAAGCAGCCAAATGCAGAGTTAAAAAACACACTACGTTTACTGTTTTAGTCATTCTGATTAGCCTAGTGTTTCACATACGTCTGCCACATTGCACAGCCAAGATGATCATGCTACTACTACCGGTATCAGCACAGCCAGGAATATCAGGCTACTACTATCAGTACAGCCAGGAAGATCAGGCTACTACTATCAGCACAGCCCGGAAGATCATGCATATTGCACAGCCAGGGAGATCAGGCTACTACTATCTGTTCCAGCTATAATGCTTTGTGGGTCACCTGGTTGCTGCTTTCTGTCAGTTCCGGAGAAGTGGCAGGGGTGGAAGGTCAGGGCATGGGCAGGGAAGTAGAGGCTGCAGGGACCCAAGCGGGACAGAGGATCGGGTGAGTATATCTCTTTAATTTTAGACCCTAGACCAAAACAAGCACTTAACCCTGAAGTGTGGTTGGAAATGGTTAAATGCTGGTGAGCCTGCAAGGTCTCAGGGTGCTGATTGCAGCAGGAATGGTAAAGGAAGAGGGGTTAGAAGTGGTTAATGGATGTGGAGTATTGACTGCAACAGAGTTTACATCCACTGCCAGGCAGGGGGCAAGCAGCCCGGGCGGTGAATGTGATGTGGTCGTCAGGGAAAGGAGATCCTGGTTTACAAGTGCCTGCACTTCGGCTTGTGAAGCCCTAGTTGGGTAAAACAATGCACCTGACCCCAGGTCAGGTGCAGGACTTTACCCAGTCACAGCGCAGTGCACTGTGAGAGCCATGATTGGTCAAAGTAATGATGACTTTGTCACCGCTTGCTCCGCCCAATTGTTTATATTTCACCGGCATCTGTCAGAATGCCATTCTGCGGTGGGAGTTCGTCGTGAGTGGACAGGTCCACTGCGGTGGGAGTTCGTCGAGTCGTCATCGTCGTGGACAACGCTGGATGCCGTGATTGATCCTAGGATTACGTCGGTGGATCCATTAAAAAAAAAAATAAGACATGTCAAAAACATGTCTTTTGTTTTTTTTCAATTAAAGGATTTTTTCAAAAGTCTGGTGTTTTTATTTACAATTTATTTTAACCCTTTAGTGAATGGGTAGGGGTACGAGTACCCCTTACTCATTCACGATATTTAAAGGAATTTTTCATTTTTATTGTTTCACTTTAGGCAATGTTAAAATTACTGCTCCTTTAAAAACTGTATTTTTAAAAAGTGTTTTTTGCATTGATACATGTCCCCCAGGGCAGTACCCGGGCCCCCATACACTTTTTATGGCCTATAAATTGCATATAAGGCTTCAAAATTGGGGCATTTGATTTTCAGAGTTCTGGTCCCATAGACTTTCATTGAGTTCAAAGTTCGAGTTCGAACTTGAACCGAACTCGGTTGTGTTCGGCCCATCACTAGTCTCTACCTAGAAAAGGATTTTCTTCATAAGTACTGTAACCCTACAAGCAGAAATACAGTACATTTGGAGTCTCATTAACTCTCCTTTCATTTTACCTATGATAAAGCTGCATGACTGTGTATTTATACTAATATTCTATTTTAAAATTGTACAAAAATCTTTTTTTGTTATCTTAGATTAACCTCAAATACAATTACCTCAAAATCTGGTTCACATACGTCTGCCACATTGCACAGCCAAGATGATCATGCTACTACTACCGGTATCAGCACAGCCAGGAATATCAGGCTACTACTATCAGTACAGCCAGGAAGATCAGGCTACTACTATCAGCACAGCCCGGAAGATCATGCATATTGCACAGCCAGGGAGATCAGGCTACTACTATCTGTTCCAGCTATAATGCTTTGTGGGTCACCTGGTTGCTGCTTTCTGTCAGTTCCGGAGAAGTGGCAGGGGTGGAAGGTCAGGGCATGGGCAGGGAAGTAGAGGCTGCAGGGACCCAAGCGGGACAGAGGATCGGGTGAGTATATCTCTTTAATTTTAGACCCTAGACCAAAACAAGCACTTAACCCTGAAGTGTGGTTGGAAATGGTTAAATGCTGGTGAGCCTGCAAGGTCTCAGGGTGCTGATTGCAGCAGGAATGGTAAAGGAAGAGGGGTTAGAAGTGGTTAATGGATGTGGAGTATTGACTGCAACAGAGTTTACATCCACTGCCAGGCAGGGGGCAAGCAGCCCGGGCGGTGAATGTGATGTGGTCGTCAGGGAAAGGAGATCCTGGTTTACAAGTGCCTGCACTTCGGCTTGTGAAGCCCTAGTTGGGTAAAACAATGCACCTGACCCCAGGTCAGGTGCAGGACTTTACCCAGTCACAGCGCAGTGCACTGTGAGAGCCATGATTGGTCAAAGTAATGATGACTTTGTCACCGCTTGCTCCGCCCAATTGTTTATATTTCACCGGCATCTGTCAGAATGCCATTCTGCGGTGGGAGTTCGTCGTGAGTGGACAGGTCCACTGCGGTGGGAGTTCGTCGAGTCGTCATCGTCGTGGACAACGCTGGATGCCGTGATTGATCCTAGGATTACGTCGGTGGATCCATTAAAAAAAAAAATAAGACATGTCAAAAACATGTCTTTTGTTTTTTTTCAATTAAAGGATTTTTTCAAAAGTCTGGTGTTTTTATTTACAATTTATTTTAACCCTTTAGTGAATGGGTAGGGGTACGAGTACCCCTTACTCATTCACGATATTTAAAGGAATTTTTCATTTTTATTGTTTCACTTTAGGCAATGTTAAAATTACTGCTCCTTTAAAAACTGTATTTTTAAAAAGTGTTTTTTGCATTGATACATGTCCCCCAGGGCAGTACCCGGGCCCCCATACACTTTTTATGGCCTATAAATTGCATATAAGGCTTCAAAATTGGGGCATTTGATTTTCAGAGTTCTGGTCCCATAGACTTTCATTGAGTTCAAAGTTCGAGTTCGAACTTGAACCGAACTCGGTTGTGTTCGGCCCATCACTAGTCTCTACCTAGAAAAGGATTTTCTTCATAAGTACTGTAACCCTACAAGCAGAAATACAGTACATTTGGAGTCTCATTAACTCTCCTTTCATTTTACCTATGATAAAGCTGCATGACTGTGTATTTATACTAATATTCTATTTTAAAATTGTACAAAAATCTTTTTTTGTTATCTTAGATTAACCTCAAATACAATTACCTCAAAATCTGGAACAACTATAAGGAACATTCTTGAACATCCAAAATGTGCCATAAAAGAACTTTTGTAAGTAACATGTTTAACTTTTGTATATTTATTTCTATATCTGTTCTAAATCTATTTATATCTATTAATCATTTTATACCTGCTTACTCTCTGCACACTTTGGTTCGTCTGTTGGTGAATACATCACTAGAGTATGAATTAGGAGGAACCATGGCATGCAGTGGAGGAAACAGGTGACCTTATGCAGACAGGGTCATTTAACATGCTGATTATCAGACATTAACGCTGTGGTCTGGGAGATACGTCGGACCAAGCAAATAAGTGAAAATAAACACATGGACAACAACCATGCTAGAGGAATCTTTCCATAGATGTGATGGTTGCATCAGTTTTTTTTTCAGGCCTTTTCTCATTACTTTCACTTGGTGATCCTGTATATAACATACTTCCTGCCCTATGGTGACAACTCTCAGTTACTGTACTGTATCTATGCGGCACAGTCACCCTAGGACAGGAAGTGTATCAGGACTATATAACAGTACCCCCACCCTCCCCCGCTCATCTCCATAACATAAATAGGAGGTGTTCTGTACTTCATAAGCACAGGCAGTGCAATAATCAGCCCTACAAGATTTCAGGAAGGATCATCAGGTATTTTTAACAAAAAACAGTTAATAGTATATTTAACAGACCAAAAGGGATTACATTTTATTTAATTTAGTACCAAATTAATTAATTGACTTCACTGATAGCAAGGATGTGGAATTTTTAGTAAGGGATTAAAGATGCTATTTTAAAATAGAGCAATTCTAGATATAAGATGGCAGTCAGCAGTTTTTAATAAAAAATAAAATGTTCAGTCATGTAAAAAAAATGTATGCAGAAATATCTTACAAATTGGCTTTCATATTCAAATTTTGCTAAAAATCGGCCTATAGAGCTAAAAGTCCTTTTTTGTTTTTCATTCAAGAAACATTTCTCATGTCCAATATATAATTGCTGTAGCTGTAAGTGTGTGTGTATTGTATGTATGTAATTGTATGTGTTTAGTAAGCAGAGTGCAAAGACTCTGTGTATATATAGAGTGCATTGGCTGATTCTGCAGCACCCTCCCAACTAAGGCCCCATTCACACAGGAGCTGTTGTCCGCGCGTATTCAGACGTACGAATAACCTCAGAGCCGCTCTAAACATTTCAAAAATGCACTTTAATGTGCATTGTTCAGACTTTTGCAGCGGCCGACAGTACGAAACCTGCAGAATAGTCCAAGTGCGATTTTTTGATGGATTCCGCATGTTTGCGGCTATAGTAATAGCCGCAAACAAGCGGAGTCCGTGCAGATGAAAGATTTTAGCGTTTGCGTGCCACGTGATCTTCCGCGTGGGAAACGCAAACGCTATTTGTGAATGGAGCCTTATAGTAAGCATGATGAAAATAAAGTTGGTTTATTTAGAGTGTGAGGTTTAGTGAACACAGAAGGTGTGGGTTACATGGATGTAAATGACTTGGGAGGAACTTTCATTTTTAACTAAACAATATTTTAATCTTACTAAGGTATGTAATGAGTTATAATTACGGCAGTGGGTAATATTATAATATTGTCAAATGTGATGATGGCCCTGAAGTGAAGTCAAGCACATATTGAATGATATAACCTTTTTTAGATGAGTGTAGCACTTAAAGAACTTGTCTGTCCTACTGCAAAAAAAAATATGGGACAGGGTTCTTTATGCCACGGATTGTTTTTATAAAGTGAACTTCTTCACTCTATAAGCATGTAAACGAAGTGGAAAAAATATAATCTGCTCCATTAGCTGTTTCAAATGCATTCCTAATACAAGATATCACTTGCACACCATCTTCAGATGAGAAGTTTATGGTTCATTCACATGGGTGTGCACATCTGTATGGATTCTCATGCAGAGTCCTGCTCCCAGGAGGGACAGGTGCTGCATGTATTTGCGAGCTGCCGCCTGTACCTCCCTATGGGAGGACATGGCTACACGCGGTTCCAAGCCGACCCGAACCTGCACTTCAGCGTGCATCTAAGTGCAGTGCACCCAGTCCTGCATAGATATGCAGGTTTGGGTGGACATGTAGCTGTGTGCAGCCTAGGGGCAGACTGACAACACAGGGGGCCCCCCGGGCAATACAAGATTATGAGGCCCCCTGGTACATAAACATTCTTGTGTTACAGAAATTATTTCTCCACACTATTTTTCAAATAGTGGGCCAATTCACTAAAAGATGAATTGCCGGGGAACTAGTAGGAGAATTTCAAAATCTAGACCAATATAAGCAATTTGGAAAGTGAGCTAAATGGCAGAATGCACGACAGAACTCAGGCCAGAACCAATACACAGTAGACCTCAGATCAGAACCAATGCATGACAGACCACAAACCTGCACTATTGCACTGCTGACCTACTGAGGGTCTCACCAGGGGCAGATGCGGAGGTCTCACCAGGGGCAGATGCGGAGATCTCACCAGGGGCAGATGCGGGGGTCTCACCAGGGGCAGATGCAGAGGTCTCACCAGGGGCAGATGCAGAGGGCTCACCAGGGGCAGATGCAGAGGTCTCACCAGAGACAGATCAACACAGGGGGCCCCCCGGGCAATACAAGATTATGAGGCCCCCTGGTACATAAACATTCTTGTGTTACAGAAATTATTTCTCCACACTATTTTTCAAATAGTGGGCCAATTCACTAAAAGATGAATTGCCGGGGAACTAGTAGGAGAATTTCAAAATCTAGACCAATATAAGCAATTTGGAAAGTGAGCTAAATGGCAGAATGCACGACAGAACTCAGGCCAGAACCAATACACAGTAGACCTCAGATCAGAACCAATGCATGACAGACCACAAACCTGCACTATTGCACTGCTGACCTACTGAGGGTCTCACCAGGGGCAGATGCGGAGGTCTCACCAGGGGCAGATGCGGAGATCTCACCAGGGGCAGATGCGGGGGTCTCACCAGGGGCAGATGCAGAGGTCTCACCAGGGGCAGATGCAGAGGTCTCACCAGGGGCAGATGCAGAGGTCTCACCAGGGGCAGATGCAGAGGTCTCACCAGGGGCAGATGCAGAGGTCTCAACAGAAACCCCAAGTGTCAGTGTGTCAGTGTGTCATTGTTCTGGCCCCCCCAGCAATTGCAATGTAAGCAAACTAAACAGCATTTTTACTGATTTGGATTTTTATTTTTTTTGGCAGTAGTCATTTCTAATCACTTCCACTGCAGCTGATATATTCTTACTGCCTGCAGAGTGCAGAGCGAAGGGGTTCTTGACTTACAGGCTGTGATTGACAGCCTGGATGCACCTTCTCTATGCTGTGCAGTGTCCTATGAAAAAAATAACTGGGTTCATTTTTTAATTTAAAATGGTGGCAAAGAGTATTGCTTTGTAATGTATTACAAATGTAGTTATCCTATGCTGTTAATGTGTCTTTTAATGTTTTACACTTTCCTAGACGACTGATGATTTGCAAATCATTCACCCAGTCATACACTGGGCGAATGCCATTCCTTCAGCACTCTCGCCACTAGATGGAGCTGAGGAGAATAAGAAAATTCCAATGCTATTCAGCTCCATCTAGTGATGATAATGCTGTGTAAACAACATTTTCTCAGTGTATAGCTTGGTGGAGGAATTATAAATCTTCCCCTAATTGTTATATGCAGACATTTATCAACAAATTAGCAATCATGGGATATGTGTTCAGTTTGTGTAGTCTTAATCACAGATTTAAATTACCAAAATTTACAAAGTCTGCATTTGCATTTTCAGTTTGGACACAAATCAACTTGGTCCAATTGGTGTACAGCAAATCTGGGTGGCTCTTAGCATGAACATCTCAGTAGAAGCATTGAACTTATGTGACAATGACATACAAGATGCTGGAACAGAAAATATGGTCTCCTTCCTGGCAAACAATAAGACTCTTAAAAAACTCATGTGAGTATTTGGTTTACTATTTCATTATCCCATTATCAACCCAAAAACAAACATTTATATATTGCATCTTACCAGTCCTTAGATGTTGTGGTTCCATTTATTTTCTTTTAATGCTTTTTCCCTCTGTTTTTACCTGGTAATCCTGCGAATAACACACTTCTTTTTCCTCTGTCTACATTTATTTTCTGTAGGGAGCCATGGTTGTCACACTGCCTGGACTTCAAACATGCCTGCCTTTGTTCATCTCCATTACATGGCAGATTAATGGTGCTAGTAGTTTACACAATGAATACAGTGGCGGAACTACCACCATAGCGACCGATGCGGCCGCTATGGGGCCCGCGGCACTGGGGGGGCCTGGATCCCCGCTGCTCTCCCCCGCTTGTATGGGCTGAGCGGCAGGTGGGAGGAGAGCGGAGCCGCTGTCCTCCTGTCGCTTTCAGGATGACAGCGGCTGTGTGCGTGGCCGAGCGGAGGATCGGTAAGTATCATTGATATTTACCGATCCTCCTTGTGCAGCACAAACACTGGAGTGATTGTCTGATCACTCCAGTGTTTGTAAATAACTGGTGACACATAGTACTATTTTTATTTTCTGTAGGGAGCCATGGTTGTCACACTGCCTGGACTTCAAACATGCCTGCCTTTGTTCATCTCCATTACATGGCAGATTAATGGTGCTAGTAGTTTACACAATGAATACAGTGGCGGAACTACCACCATAGCGACCGATGCGGCCGCTATGGGGCCCGCGGCACTGGGGGGGCCTGGATCCCCGCTGCTCTCCCCCGCTTGTATGGGCTGAGCGGCAGGTGGGAGGAGAGCGGAGCCGCTGTCCTCCTGTCGCTTTCAGGATGACAGCGGCTGTGTGCGTGGCCGAGCGGAGGATCGGTAAGTATCATTGATATTTACCGATCCTCCTTGTGCAGCACAAACACTGGAGTGATTGTCTGATCACTCCAGTGTTTGTAAATAACTGGTGACACATAGTACTATGTGTCCCCAGTTATGAATGAACAGGCTGTGATTTACATCGCCTCCTGTTCATTCATGAATTTCTCAATGGGGAGAAGCACTCAGTACAGAGGCTTTTCCCCATTGAGAATTTGCTTGATGGTAAATAACTTACTATCAGCAGTTTGTGAATGAATGGGAAGCCTCTGTACTGAGTGCTTCCCATTCACTGAGTGCTGAGGCTGCAGAAAAAGATATTAGGACTTTGTGTCCTCAATGTCTTTTTCTATTTCAAAAGGGAAATGTCAGGGGTCTGTTTAGACCCCTAATATTTCCCCGAAGCCTCCCCTAACTGTAAAATAATAATAAATAGCGGGGATGCCGTAAATATACAGCTTTTTTTTCTGCATGCGCGTAACCCCTAGTGCACGCACGAGCAGAACGCACTGACAGGTGTAAAGCCGGTAACAAGTGATCGGTGGCTCTATAGCCGTTTGATCGCTTGTATGTGTTTCCCTTGCAGTGTGCGCCCCCCCCTTCAGCGCCGGCTCCCCCCCCCACCACTGTTACCTTCTATCCCGCTGTCCCCTCTTCAGGCTCGGGACCGGCTCAGCGGCTCTCAGCAGGAAGATCGGAGGGAGATCAGCATTGTTCCACTTGCTGACCTCCTCTCGATCTCTGAATGCAGAAGTGGTGTGTATTACATCACTTCCGCATTCAGCTGTCACTTCTCTGGCTGCTATAGCCAGTGAAGAAGCTGGTGAAGCAGATCTCTGCTTCATCAGCTTCTTTGGGGGTCCCCAGGGGACATTAGGGGTCTTAGAGACCCCTAATGTCTTCATAAAGAGGACCGGTCAGTGTGCCTGTGCTATCACATAGGGGAATTTTTATCCCCCTATGTGATAGCAATTACATTAAGTGTAAAATAAAAATAAAATAAAAGTCACATATAAAAAAAAATTAAAAAAATTGTGCTGCTCATGTTACATATCACCGGAATGTCGGAGTCAGTAAAAACTTTTAAATTGTCGCCTATGGGCAATTTTGGGTATTGTAGTTTTTTGCGATTTCGCGGGCACGTGCAATTTTAAGGCTTGACATGTTTGGTGTCTATTTACCCGACGTAACCTCATCTTTAATATTTTACCAAAAAATTGATTAATAATAAATGTTTCATTACTAAATATAGGGTGAAACAGTTTTTTTAAAAATACATCTTTGGTAAATTTTCCTTAATATAGTCACAAATAAAAACCCCAGTGGTGATTAAATACCACCAAAAGAAAGCTCTATCTGCCCCCCCAAAAAAAGATACAAAATGAATTTTAATACAGTGTTGCATGACGGAATAAATGTCAAAGTACTGCAGCGCTGAATACTGAAAAATGGCTTGGCCAGGAAGGGGGGTGTAACACCCCGTTCTTCAAGTGGTTAAAGCTTATTTTTAAAAATTGCTTTTATGTAGTGAATGCTGCCTTCCATCTGCCAATCACTTCCAACAACTTCCCAGCATGCTTTGCATCTCTTTCCCTGTTGCTTGATGTGATGCAATCTCCATTTCTCAAGACTACATATCCCATCATGCATTGCTTCTGGCAAGCAAAGATGATACTAAATTGTGGGAGGTTCAGACATTGAGTTGTAGTTCATATGGCATGCTTAGTTGGGGTGCTGACACAAGGAAATGCATATTCACAAGGCTGAATGAAATTGTGTCAGTGCATTGAGGATGTACATCCTATGGACAACTTCAATAACTAAGTTTACAAACGTCTAGATCAATCTCGTTATTAGGATTGGGATAGAATTCATGGAAATTCAATATAAAAATACATATTTATTTTTAGTCTTTGACCATAGATACCCTTTAAGGCAACAACCCAATTTTAGAATCTCATTCATATCTTGGTGTTTATTTATAGATTATGCATGAATCTGTTCACTGAACATGGAAAGAAGAACATAATTGAATTAATGAACACAAAGGAAAACCTAAAAGTTGTCATGAAAACTACAGAGGACAAAGCATTCTTCTCCTTTGTGCAGGATAATTTTGCCAATCTTCAGTCTTACAAATGGAAGCAATACCCCAAGACGTGGGTTCTTCACATCCTTACACTCTTACAAAATGACCTGAGCAATGAAGATGACCAGAATGAGGAAGTGACCCAATTAAAGCATGACATATTAACAATTATGAAGTTAATCACATGTGAAAATGATCAGTCACTAGACTGAGATTCTTCTTATCAACCCCCCAGAGCAAAGACTGGCCAGAAATATTTGTACAACTGAACTCAGTTGCTATGATGATCCTCTTTGAATGTATATTTGCCATTATCCACAAGGACTACACCAAAAGCACATTAAAAGCACTTTACATTTCTGGAGGACAATGAGATTCCCTCAGAGCTCAAATTACAGTGCTTCTCAAAGAGGGGAAAGATCCCACCAATTGTGGAAGCTATCGATCCATACCGCTTCTAAATGTCGACTTAAATTGTTCACCAAAATCCTTGTGTCTAGATTGCTTCCCTTTCTTGGGGATCTCATTGGACCTAATTAGGTGAGCTTTGTCCTGGGCCAAGAAGCCAGGGAGAAAACCATCTAGATCTTAAATATCATTCATAGGGCCCAGGCTCGGTTGGAACCCCTTCCAGGCTTTGGACAGAGTGAATTGGGGTTTCTGAGGGAGACCTTGTGGCATGTGGGCTTGGGGACTAACATGCGGAATAGCTTGAAACGCGTTCACTGCTTGACTTTCCAGATTGAACAGTCTTTTTTCAGGTGACTAGTCTTTTTACAGCGAAAACACACTCTGCTGTCTTTGTTCTGCTTTGTGCTCTCATGCATATTTTCTTTCCTTCTCTTGTATTCATCAATTAATTTTCTAGTGCATTCTAGTGTTAGTTCCTGCTCAGGTCTGGTTTCTAGAGGGTTAACCTCTTAAATGGCCTGGATGGGAAGGGGGTTTAACACCGCGGATGTCAACTGGTTAATAAGAGCACTGTATGACTCTGAAAGGCTGCATAGCAGTATTGCCACCACGTGGTTATCTTTAATTTTCTCTCCAATTGCATGTAGCTGTTCTATGATTTCCAGCATGGCATTCACATGTTCACACATTTCCTGGCCTTTTCCTAGCCTCATCTTATGTAGCTTGCATAGCAGATATAGTTTACTGTTTAGGTTTGAATGCTAATGCAGTTTCTGTAATGATGTCCACATACCTTTTAGCTGTATTTTCTTTTCTAATGTGGATGAGCTGGTCATCTTCCACTAGCAGACTTATAAGTGCTTTTCCTCGCCTGTTCTTGCTCATTTGGATGCAAATTTTTGTTATCAGAAATTCAGATACATTCGGATTTGTTATATTTTCGTTCTGAAATTCGGAAGCATCCGAATGTCTACATTTCCAAAAATTCCTCCGTAGATACAATTCTGAACAAAACGATTGCATATGTTTACTGAGTAACGTGGTGATTCGTTTTTTTTACTGCAGATAACTCCAGTATTTCAATTAGGACATATATATGCATATATCACATTCTCAAACAATTCATTCCAACACAGCTACCTCCTCCATATATTACTGGCCCCTCCCTTTTAGATTGTAAGCCCTCGCGAGCAGGGCCTCCTTACCATCTTGTCTTGAATTGTTCTATTACTGATATTTCATGTGTAGTGCTCACCCCGAATGCGCCGCTAGAATAACCCGGGTATTTCTGTCCCCATGTCGAAATGTACCGCCCAAATATGATCCACAGCACACCAACACACCTTAGAGAGTTTTGTAAACAGTTTTTCTAAGCAAAATATACAGTTGGGAAAAAAGGTATTTAGTCAGCCACCAATTGTGCAAGTTCTCCCACTTAAAAAGATGAGAGAGGCCTGTAATTGGGATCATAGGTAGACCTCAACTATGAGAGACAAAATGAGAAAACAAATCCAGACAAATCACATTGGCTGATTTGGAACAAATTTATTTGCAAATTATGGTGGAAAATAAGTATTTGGTCAATATCAAAAGGTCATCTCAATACTTTGTTATATTGGCAATGACAGAGGTCAAACGTGTCCTGTACGCTAATTTGCAAATAAATTAGTTCCAAATCAGCCAATGTGATTTGTCTGGATTTGTTTTCTCATTTTGTCTCTCATAGTTGAGGTCTACCTATGATGCCAATTACAGGCCTCTCTCATCTTTTTAAGTGGGAGAACTTGCACAATTGGTGGCTGACTAAATACTTTTTTGCCCCACTGTATATGTGTCAGGCATTGCATAAAAGAAGCTCAATAATTTAAGAAACACTATTCAGCAATATACATTGGATATTCAGACACTAAAAAGCTGTGGCTATCTGCATACTGCAATGTGCTGTACTGAACTGACTCAGGTGCTATCTGTATCTCTGCACACTTGATTGCAAATGTCCCAGTCCCAAATAATCCACAACTCTCTATACCACTGGCCAGTAGCAATAGTCTAGGCTAGCCATTGTTGGGGCCCATATTAGTGGAATGCAAGAATAACACAAATGGCCAAAAGACTCTCATCACTCACAGGATCAGTCATGCACCGTGATGTCAGTTAGTGAGTGTCGGGCATCTCTCTCTTAAGCCAACATTTGTGTAGTTCCTGGAGTCTTTTGCAGTCCCTTGAAAAAGATCCCCCGTCACTGGATGATGCAGAGTAACCTTCTCTGTAGGTACCAGTAGGCCTTGGATTGCTAGGCCTTAGAATCTCTCACTGCTCAGGCTCGGCCGTTCGTTCAGGCCACGATATCCCTGCTGTTTTGATGATGCGGTGTCCCGTCTAGCGTTACTGAGCACAGCAGACCAGGCTGAAACCTCTCTCTAGCCGGAGACTCTTCAGTTTGCTTTCACTCTTCCAGATAACACACACGGTCACCAGCGGCAGCCACACAGCTCGGTCTCCTTCCCAGGGCTCTCCGGACTGAGCACGCTCAGCAGCCTTAACCCAGAATCACCACTCCTCTCCAGACATACAGCCTCTTGGGAATTGCAGTCTCCACACTCTCGAACAGCACAGCTTGTCCCAGTCTCGATTCCCACAAGTCTCTGCATCCCAAGCGGTGTAAAGGTCAGTTAACTGTTTACAATCAGGATATTAGTTTGCCACGTAGCAACACATGTATATGGGGGCTACACATGTCAAACACATGTTTTTATTTGAACAATTTTAATGTTAATGTTGCTTTCAGATATAAAAAAAGAAGTTTATTTTTATACAAAAATACAATGAAGGGAATTTATTAAAAATGGAGCAGACAAAATCTGGAGCAATTGTGCATGGGCACCAATCAGCCTCTCTTTTTCATTTTCAAATCTTAACTAACCAAACTGAAAAGCTGATTGGTTGCCATGCAAAGCTGCTCCAGATTTTGTCTTGAGTTTTGATAAATCCCCCAATGTGTACTAGTGTGGATACCTTAAAAGTCCACTATTTACCTAAACAAATTGTTATGATACATCGTGGGAAGTGATACCTGCACTATCTCCTGCTAGATGATAGACAATTGCACTCAAAAGAAAAAATACACAAAAAACAACAATTTGATGTGAAAACACTTTTAAAAATCCCCTTTGCAGTTCTGTAAAATGGGTGTAAACAATCATATTTAATAAAAACTGTTCAGCAAAATGTGTAGCTCATGTGCATAAAATATGAACTACATCAGGAAATAGCTGATCACTGAAAATACAACATCCATCATGCCTTTGCCTTTGGGAGTCATACCTGTGACTGTCAGAGTCTTGCAATACCCCGATGGGAGTGCCAAGTTTGTCTACCCCTGAAGTTTTACAACTGCCACATACATGCTAAGAGATGGTTCACATTGGAGTCGTAAAATTTGGCCATGCATTACTGCAAACACTTGGTAACGCATGTACCACGGTGTGATGAGTTGTGGTGCCATTCATTCACATATCACATATGTTATCTGTCTTATCTGCCAAAGAATTTGTCATTTTGCTCAGCCGCTTTTGTGATTGATGAACCTTCCCCAGACAGCACAGTCCAGAGGGTATCACTACTATCTTTACTAGAATTATAGAAGAACTCCAGGGAAAAATAGTTTTAACCCTTACAGTGGGGCTACAACCACACTGCAAGGGTTAACTGCTTGTTTGTGTCTAGGTGTTAAAAAAAAATTGTACTCACCTGATTGATCATTCTAAAGGTGCCCATACACCTGCCGATTATCGTACGATAATCGCGGGTGATCCCCCGATCGTACGATAATCGGCAAGTGTATGGGCAGCGTGCGACTGCATCCACTATATTTCGTCTTCCTAGCACGCTGGAAAACCTGCCAAAAATCGTCCGATTTTCGGCGGGTTGGCAGCGTGGTCGGAAGACGAAAGCCGCACTGGCCGGTGTGCACAAGCGCACACTGCCCGCTCAGCATTGCAATCATCGGCAAGCCCTCCCCTCAGCGGGAAAGGCTTGCGATGATCCCAAGTACGATCTGCCAGTCCAAGATAGGCAGGTCGTACGAAATTTTAATGACCTTACAACCATCGCATAACGAAAGTCGTGCAATCGTTGTAAGGTATATGGGCAGCTTAAAGGTGGCCATACACCTTACAACCATTGTACAACCTTTTTCGTCCTGACATCGTACCCTTGTTCAATTTTCGTTCAAACAGCCCATCATGCACAGAGCAATGTAGTTCGCAATTATCGTTCGTCAGCACCACTAACTGGCCAATTTTTGTTGATCGAACGACCAGATTTTCATTTGAGCATGTACAGTTTTCATCTTGAGATTTTTATTGTAGAAAAACGCCACTAATCTGTCGAATTTCCTCCAACTAGAAGACATTCTTCTAGCCTGCTTGAAAGACGAAAATCTGCCAGTTGTACAGTAATTGCGGCTGTGCACTTCCCATCAACTGCCAGATTTTCAGACGAAAACGCGGTCTCGGCCGAAAATTGTAAGGGGTATGGGCACCTTTAGACAGGTCCCTAGAGCCTCTCTCCCTCTCCTTTGCAGTTGTCTAAGAATCTTTGTGTCATCACGTTCCATACAATTGTATAGACGTGAGGATGCTGAGGAACATTGCATCTGTGCAGCAGAGGAGGAAACAGGCTTTAGTGACCAGAGAAGCAGGGAGACGGCTGGACAGTTTGGGTAAGTATAACCCAAACCCAAATAGTATTTTTAACACCAAGACCGAAACGAGCAGTTGACCCTTGCAGTGCAGGGCTAGCCCCACTGCAAGGGTCAATATCATTTTCACCTGGAGTACTTTAAGAAATACATTAGTGTAATTTAACGACCCACAGCCAATGAAAGAGCAACAACATACTCCTCAGATCTGCTCACATGCATGCAGGCCCAGCGCTACCGCAAGGCAAGTCAGGCAGCCGCCTGAGGGCGCTGCAGGGTGAGGGCGGAAAAAACAGGGCATTTTGACAAGTACTTGTACTTGTCAAAATGCCCCTATGTTTGCGCTATGTTTTTTTTTCCACTTACGTTCGGGAGAGCAGCGGCGAGTCAGCGCTGGTCCGGTGGGAGGAGCTCCAGGTGGGGTCCTAATTTAGCTGGCCGGCAACTGCCAGAGGTGCCGCGCATGTCGAGATCCTCTGGCAGTCACCGGCCAGCTAAATTAGGACCCCCACCTGGAGCTCCTCCCAACGGACCAGCGCTGACTCGCCGCTGCTCTCCCGCACCGAAGGTAAGTGACAAAAAACAAACACGCTGATAGGGAGCAGGCCCAGCGCGACAGGGGGTCTGGGGATGGGGTTGGTTGCGGGGGGCGCAAAAATTCAACTTTGCCTGTGTTGGCAAAAATCCTAGCACCGGCCCTGCATGCATGTAGCTGCTGGTGCTGCCTCTTCTCCGTTCCTAGTCTGAGTGATGCTGTACAGGATATAATAGAAGAGTGATTTCAAAACAGATTCAGGTACTTATGTTAGTTGTATATATTAAGATTGTGTTCTGCTCTGCCCTGTCAGCTGATATGGGCCATCAGCCCGCTATCGGCTTACTTTGGGTGGCAGCAGTACTTCAGTAATGTACTCCTGTGACCCAAAAGAGAAGCATAGCCAAAAAATGGCTTAAATTTTCTTTTAATGGAAACCTGTAATGCCGTTAATGGTTTCTAAAAAATTCTAGTTACTTGGCTGTCTAGCTGACCCTTTGCTGGTACGTACGGTCAATTACCTTAACAAGTATGCAGGACTTCTGACTTTGCCCTCACCTTGCTGATTTTCATACTTATTGCAAGTCAGTGACTGAGACAGTTTTAAAGACTGCATACCAACATAACAGCCAGGGAAAATAGTTTGCAATTATTTTTAACCCTTTCACCTCCCCTTTCCTGCATATGTCAGCTCCATTCTCAATCTGCTGTGATGTTCCCATAAACCCCTGCACCTCCCTTATTCTGCACATCTGTAAACTAACCCCATTCATCTCTACCTCCCTCTCTGTATGACCTGTACATTTATTGTATCTTGTGCACCAATACCAAGCTCCATGTTTTAACCCCCCTCAATAGTGGCATTTTTTTTTCCATTTCCAAAAAATTGTAAACAAACTCCAAAAAGGGGTAATTTTGGGGGTCTGTTCTGACATCTGACATTTTTATTTGATGTTTTTTTAACAGAAAGTAAGGAATTCTTTTTTTGTTTTTAATTTTCACGTTTTCCTTTTTACTACTTTTTCTGTTATATAGCAAACAATGATAAAAGCCGTTATTAAATACCACCAAAAAGAACGTAGTAGGCATAAAGACATTTTCTTTTATTCTTAAAATGTAACTTTATGCTATTAAGCGGTCTACTTAATGCTATATATGGTAAAAGCCGCGCTGTGTGAATGAGACCGCAAAGTGTCAGATATAGTAGATACTGACCTTAGAGTAATGTGATACAATGTGTAAAAAGTGCAAAACAAAAAAGAAACGCATGTATATAACATGCACCTTAGTGTAAATGTAATTGCTACAAAATATCCATAATGAAAAATCAAATGCACTAAATATTAACTGTGAATCAATGTGATGCAATGTGCAAAGAATACCGACAAGAAAAACGCATGTGTGTAACTTGCACTAAAGTGAAAATAATAAATGGTTAAAAAATGTCCATGATCCTGGATCTTCAATAGTCCATTAAGTAAATAGAAGATAAAACATTGGATGTAAAATAAACTTAGTCTCCTGTGACCATCAACAGAGAAATCTTCTGGAATGCACCTCACCTTTAGCAGAGACCCACCAGGGTCTGTATGCGCTGTTCCTCTTCAGGGGTGTGAAGTCACGCCCTTTGACGTAACGTACGTAGGGTGGAGTAGAGGAGCTGAGCGATTTGCACACAGTGTCTGTGGCTGCTTACAAAATACCTCAATTTTATCTATGATTTGTGAGTAGTATTCCCTTTTTTTAATAAAGTCTAGTATCCTTTTAAAACCATCTGCACTACGAGTTTCCACTTTTTATTTT
>NW_017306294.1:268845-269986 GCF_000935625.1 Nanorana parkeri | reverse complement strand
TTTTATCTATGATTTGTGAGTAGTATTCCCTTTTTTTAATAAAGTCTAGTATCCTTTTAAAACCATCTGCACTACGAGTTTCCACTTTTTATTTTATCTGATGCATGGGCCATTCGGATGAACTGTCTGTTTCCAACTCCTGAGACTGCAAGAGAGTCTGTACCTGAGAGGAGGTAATCACTGGGAGGTATTCGGCATCAGGTGCTTCCTCTACCTGTTTTGAATTAGAGGAACAGCGCATACAGACCCTGGTGGGTCTCTGCTAAAGGTGAGGTGCATTCCAGAAGATTTCTCTGTTGATGGTCACAGGAGACTAAGTTTATTCTACATCCAATGTTTTATCTTCTATTTACTTAATGGACTATTGAAGATCCAGGATCATGGACATTTTTTAACCATTTATTATTTTCACTGGAGTGCAAGTTACACACATGCGTTTTTCTTGTCGGTATTCTTTGCACATTGCATCACATTGATTCACAGTTAATATTTAGTGCATTTGATTTTTCATTATGGATATTTTGTAGCAATTACATTTACACTAAGGTGCATGTTATATACATGCGTTTCTTTTTTGTTTTGCACTTTTTACACATTGTATCACATTACTCTAAGGTCAGTATCTACTATATCTGACACTTTGCGGTCTCATTCACACAGCGCGGCTTTTACCATTAATTTCATACGTTATATCTGACCACACAGATTTCAGCTGCTGCTTAACTTGACTAGAGTAGTGGCGCGAGGTTTCACATCATTCATTAATGCTATATATAGCTATATACAGTATAGTGGTATATATAGTGGTCCACTTGTGCTGTTACACAGGTGTAAAAATATGACACAATGCATAGCCACGGTTAAAGGAGAACTATGGGGTCAGTATTTTTCCCCATAGTTCTCCTTAGGGTAACGGGAGGACACAAACTAGCGTCCTCCCGTTACCCTAAGCTCAGTATACCGCGAGCTATAGCTCGCGGTATACTGAGACGCCGCAGGCGGAGCGAATCCCGACATCGACGTCGAGATCCGCCCAGCTGCGTGAGTGACAGCTGGCTCTGCCTATCTATAGGCAGAGCCAGCTGTACCTGCCCCCTCCACCGTCCGTTCCGCCAGTCAGCGCTGGCAGATCGGAGCGGGG
>NW_017306294.1:266872-268256 GCF_000935625.1 Nanorana parkeri | reverse complement strand
CTTTTTTGTTTTGCACTTTTTACACATTGTATCACATTACTCTAAGGTCAGTATCTACTATATCTGACACTTTGCGGTCTCATTCACACAGCGCGGCTTTTACCATTAATTTCATACGTTATATCTGACCACACAGATTTCAGCTGCTGCTTAACTTGACTAGAGTAGTGGCGCGAGGTTTCACATCATTCATTAATGCTATATATAGCTATATACAGTATAGTGGTATATATAGTGGTCCACTTGTGCTGTTACACAGGTGTAAAAATATGACACAATGCATAGCCACGGTTAAAGGAGAACTATGGGGTCAGTGTTTTTCCCCATAGTTCTCCTTAGGGTAACGGGAGGACACAAACTAGCGTCCTCCCGTTACCCTAAGCTCAGTATACCGCGAGCTATAGCTCGCGGTATACTGAGACGCCGCAGGCGGAGCGAATCCCGACATCGACGTCGAGATCCGCCCAGCTGCGTGAGTGACAGCTGGCTCTGCCTATCTATAGGCAGAGCCAGCTGTACCTGCCCCCTCCACCGTCCGTTCCGCCAGTCAGCGCTGGCAGATCGGAGCGGGGAGAGGGGAATCCAGCCCCTCCCCCTGTCACGGCAGAGAGCCGTGACAGGATCGAGAACCCGGTATGTGTCCGCTCACCTCCCGATCTACTGAGCCGACCTGTGACAGTCTCATTGTCATAGGTCGGCTAGAACTATGAGGTGAGTGGAAATCACTCATCTCATACAGTAGTTCTCCTTTAATATTTATATCACTGTGAGTTGGGAACTCACATAGTTAATGTTTTATAGCAAGTTGTAAAGCTGGTTATTATACTGCCATCTTGTGGGCATTTTGGTTATTGCACCATGTTTTTCTGCATTCCCTCCCCTTGTGTGTAATGTAGCGCACTTCTTCTCCAACTAGTCATGTGTCATGGCTGCCAATAGTTGTTCAGTTCAGTTCAGCTATCTGATAAGGATTGTCCGCAGTGATTATATGTGCTTATACAGGCCAGGCATAGAGGTCTCAGCAAGGGATAAATCGCTAAAACAGCAATCGGAGTCAGAATACCACTATATGCAGCAGCAGTAAAAAGATTAGGTCACAGGAACACTTGCCTCTGGTCTGGATAAAATACAGCAAGAGCAACTCAAGCATGGAGGGATATGCAGTCCAATTCCATCTAAACTTCCTGGAAACCTTCCTCTATAAATATATAGCAGTCCTCCAGTCTGGGGTACTGACCCAGAGGCAAGTACATGTTCATCCCTAAGCAGGAAGTGCTTGTCTGGACCCAACTAACTCTATGATAATTACCATGCAACAGCTATCTAACAAATACAGACACAAGGGAAAAGAGCAGTTTGCTACACAGAAACACACACACACACA
>NW_017306294.1:252701-266603 GCF_000935625.1 Nanorana parkeri | reverse complement strand
CAAGTACAAGTACTTCCCCTCATGTACTTGCCGATACCAATTACCGATACCTTTTTAAAGGGACAGGTGACTTTGAATGATCCATAGTACAACTACATGTTATGTACTATGGATCATGATTTAACCTATTCATGTTAGCAGGGGAGAATTGTAAATCTATTGCTGTAGTGTAGTGGAGGTGTGTGCTGTATATATGTACTACTGTAATGTATATACACACGTCCAGTACACTATAGCAATAGATTTACAGCCAGCCCTGTCCCAGCTTCCCTCACTCACAGTTTCACTCCGATCCCTGTTGCCTCACCCGGTGCCTCTTGTAGTCGGCACTGGGCAGGATCGCTGCATCACGTCTCAGTGCTCAGCTTGTGGGAGGCGCTCACAATTCTGCCCTGCTAACATGAATAGGTTAAATCATGATCCATAGTACATATACAGCACACATGTCCCGTACACTGCAGTAATAGAGTTACAATTATCCGCTGCTAACATGAATAGGTTAAATGAGCCATAGTACATAATAGTACATAACATGTACTTGTACTATGGATCATTTAACCCATTCATGTTAGCAGGTCAGAATTGTAAATCTACTGCTGCAGTGCATTCTATATGTAGCACATATACAGTACATATAAAATGCACTGCAGCAGTAGATAGTTTTTGTGTGAACAAGAACAAAACCCAGGCCCCGTCTTACTCGCTGTTGCCTCAATCACGGTGCCTCACGATTTTCCTCACACGTGAGGATGTCGTCGGCGCTGAGGAGGAGAGCGTCGCGTCACTGCTGCTCCGGTGGGCAGTGCTCCAGGTGGGGTCCTTATTTAGGTGGCCGGTGACTGCCCGGAGCGCCACCCACCAGAGCAGCAGTGACGCAATGCGGCAAGTAAAAAAAAAACATAGTGCAAGCTTCGACGCTTTGTATCGGGGCATTTTGACAAGTGCAAGTACTTGTCGAAATGCCCTGTATCGGTCCCGGTACCGATGCTAGTACAAGTATCGGGACATCCCTAATATACAGTGTATATATATAAAATAATTAGAAACAACATACACATACATTCACCCACAGTCTGGTTTTTAAGTCTTGTGCCCGGGTCTCAGGCCAGCTGCCACCTGGACACAAGACACTTATTGCCGATACCGACACTTTCAATCTGCTGACAGATGAGACTGCCTGAGGGCCAGTGCTTGTTATGGACCTCAGCAGAAAACAAAGAAGCAGAGAGAGCACCATAACCTAGGGCATTAAACCGGTAGTGGAAGGGTTAAATGTAAAAAAACATAGTAGTACTCACAAGAGGTGAACGGGTAAGAGCCATACTGAAAGCAAACTCTGGATACAATGGCGGAATTGATCAAAACTGGAGTAGACAGAAACTGGAGCAGTTGCCCATGGCAACCAATCAGCATGTCTCTTTAGTTTGCTCAGTTGAGATTTGAAAATGAGAGATATAAGCTGATTGGCTGCAGTGCAAATCCACTCCAGATTTTGTCTGCTCCAGTTTTGGTAAATTCCCCCCAATGTGTCTCCGAATCTTCTTACAGTTTGTTACAAGTATCTTCTATTGGATGTGTAACCAGATAGGCAGGAGAAAACATTGGCTGGTGACAGATGGGGAAGAAGGAAGAGAGACCAGGGGGCTAGTCGTGTAAACATCTTCAACAAAGAAAATGCAAACAAAGATAAGAACAGCTGTGAAGCCGCGGGTCCTGTGATCTGCTCACTCCACTATGTCACTGCAGCTTGTGTCTGAAGCTGACAAGAAGAGGCTGTGGAGCTGGTGCAGTCCTAAAATCTGTTTGCTGGACTGATCCAATAGTTGGATTCCACTTTGCGAAAACCATTCTGGGACAGAGGGTATACAAGTAGATCTCCAATACCTGGGGATAAGATATTTAGCAGCATTCAGTAGAAACGGTACTAACAATTTCTTATACGAACCCGGTGGAGCCGTGGGGAGGTGAAACAAGCACACCCATGGATCCAGAAGGAGTTGCACTCCACAGATCTGTTGTATGATCCACACTACTTGCGTCCAGTAAGGCTTGATCAGTGGGCACTCCCAGATATGGGCAAAAGACCCTGGATTTCCACACAACTGCCAGCATTGGGGATCAAAATGGGGGTTAGCTGCATGTAGTTTAGTAGGGACTTGATACCATCTGGAAAGCAGTTTATAGTTGGTTTCTAACATGGGAACATCAATCGAGGAAGTCGGTACCAGAATCGAGGACCTCTTCTCATGGGTGAGAGTGAGCTGAAATTCCATCTCCCATTTACTCAAATAGGGTGGGGGAGAGTCATGTTCAAGGCAGATCAAAGCTTTGTAAAAATAAGATAGGCAATGGGAAGGGATAGATTTAGCGCTCAATATGGTTTCAAATGGGGTGAAATCTCTGAGCATTCTCAGTGATCTTGGCAAGGAGTCAAAAAAATGGGACAGCTGGCGGTGTTTCCAGAAATCCAGGGGTGTCATGCCCCAACGAGCCCGCAAGTGAGATAGGGAAAGTAGTGAGGTAGCACGTAGGACATCACCCAGTTTGAGGGTAGTAGAGGCCAACCATTTCAAAAAGGACTTGTCGAGTCTATCTGGCAAAAAAAGTCAGAGCCCTGTAATGGCAACATGATTGTGTTGTGAGGCCATTGGAACCTGCGGTGCAAGCGATCCCAAGTGCGCATCTGGGGCAAATGGCCTCCACTCTGGGGGTAGCCAGATCACCTCTGACAAGGGGGCACCGCAAGC
Source organism: Nanorana parkeri (assembly GCF_000935625.1). Lineage (NCBI taxonomy): Eukaryota > Metazoa > Chordata > Amphibia > Anura > Dicroglossidae > Nanorana > Nanorana parkeri. Next base: position 263,856 of record NW_017306294.1, on the reverse strand, counting down.
CGGAGTCTCCAAGGCCACCCAACTCTTTCGCGGAGAGCCAAAGACCCAGTCCACCACTCTCACCATTTGTGCAGCAGCATGGTAAGTCCGAATGTTGGGAAGGGCCAATCCGCCGTTCCGGCAAGTACGAACCAAGGTACGCCCCGAAATTTTGGGAGTACGGTGTTGCCATACATAATTGGAGACTATCCGTTGAAGTGTCTGGAAGTATGAGCCCGGGAGAGCTATGAGTAGCATTTGAAACAGGAATAGTACTTTGGGGAGAATCATCATTTTAACTGCATTAATTCTACCAACCTAGGAGAGATTACGCAAGGAAAAGGAGGCCAAATCAGACTTCACCGCGTTTAATAGGGGAACATAATTATACTGATACAATTCCAAGAACTTGGGTGACAGGTAGACTCCCAGGTAGTGAAGGGAATTTGGTTGCCACTAAAACGCAAAGTGAGGAAGAAGGGCCCGCTGGTCCTCATCCGGCACAGATATATTAAGGATCTCAGATTTTCTCATATTAATCTTAAAATTAGAGAGGGAGCCATAAGTTTTCAATTCTGTCAGGAGTTGAGGTAGGTTTATCCTTGGGTTCCGGACATAGAACAGAATATTGTTTGCGTAAGCCGCTATTTTAAATTCACCCGCTGGGGTAGTGATCACCTGAATAGTGACAGTGGCCAATAGTGGTTCAAGGGAGATGGCAAATAGTAAGGGGGATAGAGGTCAACCTTGTCTGGTCCCATTAAACAGCGTAAGAGATAAGAAACCATTTATGCGAAATCTAGCGGTAGGGTTGGTCTAGAGAGCTAAGATCCACTCCATCACCCGGGAACCCAGACCCAGGTGTGACAAAGTAGCAAGCAGGAAGTCGCAGGCCACCCTGTCAAAGGCTTTTTCCACGTCAGTGGATAAGAGCAACACAGGGGACCTCTGTTGTCTGGCAATGTGGATGAGTAAGACAGTCTTGAGGGCATCGTCCCGGGCTTCTCTACCTAGAATGAATCCCACCTGGTCTGGGTGGACCCAGGACGGTAAGAGTGACGGTACAGTCTATTCGCTAAAATCTTTGCGTAAACGTTTGTGTCAACGTTTAGTAAGGAAATGGGCGATAACTTGCGCAACACGCTGGATCCTTATCCGGTTTGGCAATTACCGTAATATGCGGCAATAATAATTCAGGGCGTAGGGGGAACCCTTGGCGATAGAGTTGGCATAAGAGCAAAAATGTGGGGCGAGAATGTCCTGGAAGCGTCTATAGTAGAGTAGCATTAAGCCATCAGGGCCCAGGCTCTTACCCAGCAGGGTGGTTTTGATGACCTGCTTTAATTCAGATATGGTGATATCAGATTCTAGGGCAGAGAGGGCCGATTCAGGCACCCCAGGGAGGTTAGCATTGCGCAAACACAAGTTAATTCTATCTAATCTAGCCGACCTAGCAGAGGGGTCATCTGAGCCATCTACCCGATAAAGATCCTGGTATTATTCTCAGCTATGGCCCTGGTGGAGTGTGCTAGGGAGCCAGATTTAGATTGGATTTTAGAGATGAAGGTGGAGGACTGTTTGGCCCTCAACACCCTCGCAAGGAACCTACCCGGCTTACCACCCAGTTCATAGTATCTACGGGATACAACATTGAAAGCTCATTCTGCATTTTTCTCCAGCGTACCTATCATTGTGCGTCACTGTGCCTTTAAGGAGGTTGGGCTTCCCCCTGACAAACCTGAACCCAATTTTATCTTTTGCTACATGTGATCCAAGATGGAGACTCTAATAGTTTAGAGTTAGGACCACACTATATAGAGGTGCCTTGACGAGGCGGCGCGGCTTTCACATTTTCTGCAGAAGACGTGTATCTAAACCTCTATTTTTAACCTTAGCGGTGAGACAAGTTTTTTTGCATGCTGGCTGGTGAGTGTGCTGGGAAACGTTTTGCTGTTGGATGTTAAGGGTATCGCAAAAGAGGGCAAGATCTTCTGGATAGAGAAGAACCGTTGACTTGCCATTTTTCCGCTCTTTTAGGCAGGATGGGAATCCCCAGTGATACAGGTTGATGTCCGATCAGAGGACTTCCAGGAGTAGGTGAAGAACCCTGCGTTGGGCCAGCGTTTTCTTGGCATGGTTGGGAAGATCTGTAGTTTCACTCCATCAAATTCTGTGAAAAGAGTCTGCCTGAGTTTCCGGAGGATGGCCTCCTTATTCATGTAGTAATGGAGATGGCAAATAATGTCTCTTGGGATCCCTGTGGGAAGGCCCCTGTGGTCTCAGTGCACGGTGTACTCTGTCAAAGAGAGGTGAAGAGGTGGGAGATTTACCCGATATGGAGTTAAAGATACCCCTTAGGGTATTTTCGAGAAACCTGGACCCGTTCATCACCAGGTAAAGGTAAAGGGGGAGTCAGTCTCCCGATCGTTAGGGGAAGAGTGCAGTGAGGCATCCATGTTGGAGGCCAACAGGACCGTGCCACAAGGTGTAGAGGGATTCTAATGGGTCCCGTGGAAGAGGTTTTGGAGGCATCAGAATGTGTAGTTTTCTTCTCCATGTCTGGAGAACTGAGAGGGTAAGATGTAAAGACTCAGGATGTTAAAGGAGTGGGTGAGTGTATCAGAGTTCCAGATAGGTATGTCTAACCACTGCCATGTCCAGGACACACCCCCTTGTCTTCTTACACTTTAAAAGACTAGGGATCTGTGCTGCGTCTCGTGGGTGCGGGCAGGAGAAGGAGGAGATGTTCAGCCAGACCAGCCCTGTAAACAACTGTCATCAGGTCACTGCGGCTGTGTACGGCTTGTCACCAAGGCTGTGAATGGCTTGTCACCAGGGCCTGTGCGGCTTGTCACTAGGGATCTGTGCTGCTTCTCGCGGGCAGGGGAAGGAGGAGATGTTCAGCCAGACCAGCCCTGTAAACAACTGTCATCAGGTCCCCACAAGGCAGCCTGAGGTCCCCAGCAAGTACAGGACCTTATGGAAGCCACTAACTTTTTAAAAATTAAAGTGCCGGTATCGGCGCTTAGTATTGGGGCATTTTCAAGAGTACGAGTACTAGTGAAAATGCCCGGTATTGGCACTGATACCAATACTAGTATTGGTATCAGTGCATCTCTACAATTTAGCCTTATTGTCATGTACTTAATATCAAAGCAACAAGAAGCAAAAAAAGGCATCATGTGTAGGTTTTTGCTCACCATATGTCGTTCTTTGAAATATGGATGTAAAACGCTGGAGAATCTTGGATGCTGCACTACCGCTTTGTACAGTTTCCTGCCAGGCCCCCTGGTATTCACATATAGGTGGTCCTGTCTGCATCAGTGATACATCTGAACATCAGTGATATGCAGCAGCGACCTCAGCTCCTGTCACTGACCAGCCACTGTACCTCCTGTTTGCAGCCTCCAGTGAGCTGACAGGCTGGAGGATGGCATCGCAGGACATCAGCGTGACAGAGGCACTTGGCAGTCCTCACGGGCCCCCACGGGGCCACGGGCCCTTGGGCGGTGCCTGAGAGCCCAAATGGTCAGTCTGCTCTTGGTCTCCCCTCTTACATTTTATATTTAGATATGTTATCACTTGTGTGCACTAAAATCTATTTGTGTGTATTTTATACTGAAAAATATAGATTTGAAAAACAGTTGTGCTAATATCAAGTGACAAAAAAATTGCAACTGCCATAATTTGATTCGGTGGGTCCAATGGGTAGCATGTGTGCAAAAAATGATTTAAAAAGCCTCTGTAGTGTAAGGCTGGGTTCACACCTAGGCGTATCGAATATGCGCGTTTTTACTGCGATTCGACAAACGCGCGTTTCTTTGGGCGTAGGGAGTTTTGCAGCGCGTTCCTACGCGCTGTAAAAAGCCCAGGTGGGAACCATGCCCATAGGCAATCATTGGTTTTCACATGTTGAGCGTTTTACAGAGCGTAGGAACGCGCTGTAAAACGCCCAGGTGTGAACCAGGCCTAAGGGTTAAAAGAAGGAAGTAACTGAATAAAATCTATCTGAACTTTAGTTTCTGATCAAGTTTACCACTAGTATATTCTAATATCATAAAAAGCTTTACTTCCTCCTCACACTAGTCAGAGCATTCCTGAACTTAATCTAATGAAGAGGTTCCGTAAGTACAAGGATATTTTTGTAAAATTCTATATATTTGGTATCCTACAGAGTATGTGGTTACTGTATTTTAAACAAGGATATTTGTGTAAAGTTCTTTATATTTGGTATTCTACAGAGTATGCGGTTACTTAGTTGTATTCTAAACAAGGATATGTGTGTAATGTTCTTTATATTTGGTATTTTACAGAGTATGTGGTTACTTAGTTGTATTTTAAACAAGGATATTTGTGTAAAGTTCTTTATATTTGGTATTGTACAGAGTATGTGGTTACTTAGTTGTATTTTTAATAAGGGTTGTTTTCAAGAAGTAGACACTACATTTAATTAAAATATGACTTCATTATATCTCAGTATTCTATAAATGATACTGACATGGCTCATGTTCAAAAAAATCTATTTGTGTGTATTTTATACTGAGAAATATGATTTGAAAAACAGTTGTGCTAATATCAAGTGACAAAAAAATTGCAACTGCCATAATTTTATTCGGTGGGTACAATGGGTAGCATGCGTGCAAAAAATTATTAAAAAAGCCTCCTGTAGTGTAAGGGTTAAAAGAAGGAAGTAACTGAATAAAATCTATCTGAACTTTAGTTTCTGGTCAAGTTTACGACTAGTATATTCTAATATCATAAAACTCTTTACTTCCTCCTCACACTAGTCAGAACATTCCTGAACTTAATCTAATGAAGAGGTTCCGTAAGTACAAGGATATTTTTGTAAAATTCTATATATTTGGTATCCTACAGAGTATGTGGTTACTTAGTTGTATTTTAAACAAGGATATTTGTGTAAAGTTCTTTTATATTTGGTATCCTACAGAGTATGTGGTTACTTAGTTGTATTTTAAACAAGGATATTTGTGTAAAGTTCTTTATATTTGGTATTGTACAGAGTATGTGGTTACTTAGTTGTATTTTTAATAAGGGTTGTTTTCAAGAAGTAGACACTACATTTAATTAAAATATGACTTCATTATATCTCAGTATTCTATAAATGATACTGACATGGCTCATGTTCACTGCAAATGTCCAGTTTGGGAGAACAAACTATCTTGTTTAAATTCCCATAAACCTGATTGTGTATGTGAAGTGAAACCATACCAAGTTAAAAATATTTATTCGTTTTAGCAGATCAGCCCCTATCCATTAGAGTCTCTAAATTCCATGTCTGCCCACATTTTATTATTGTTAATTGTTTTTATCTTTATCGATCTAAAATAGTGTGATATACAAGTTATTTTTTTCTATTTCTGTAGAAAAAGGAATAATCTTAAACCGTAAAGAAAACAAGTAAAACCATCTGGTGATATCCACAGCAACCATTAAAAATCAAAGTGTATTTTCCTGCAGTAGAGGTGTGAACACATCAGTAAGAATTTGATTGTTTTTTATCTACTTTTCCTTTCCTTCACTTTTATAGAATATCACATAATATTTACAATAAAAATTAAACACGTAGCAAAGTAGATTGGTTTATTTAACATGTGTTAGGAGCATGTCAAATGCTCCTATGCCTGTCACAACTACTCAGCTCCATCTGGTATCTTGTAACTACACCTACCACAGTCCAGTCAGCTGCAGGCCAATCAGGCTAATCAGCCTGGCTACCCGCCCCTTACAGCTTGGGGATTGGTTAGTGGTGCTCTATTTAAGTATCACAAGCCTAGGGCTCTGGGCTTGTGATAATTCCAGTCTAGTCATGTCTAGTTATGTCAACATGAGCCTGTATCCTGATCTTGAATTATTAGTATTATTATACAGGATTTATATAGCGCCAACATTTTGGGCAGTGCTTTACAACATAAGGAAGACATTACAATTACAATACAATTCAAGACAAGATGGTAAGATGAGGTCTTACAATCCAAAAGGGAGGGGGAAGTGATACATGAGGAGGTAACTGTGTGGAGATTAATTGTTTGAGAACGTGATGGTAGAGCGGTTAGGTTGAGGTGGGATAGGCTTCGCTGAAAAGATGAGTCTTAAGGGATCACCTAAAGGCAGTGAGAGTTGGAGATGGGGTAAGGAGTTCCAGAGGGTGGGAGAGACTCTAGAGAAGTCCTGGAGGCGAGCATTGGAGGAAATAACTAGGGAGCTGGAAAGCAGAAGGTCTTTTGAAGAGCGGAGGGGACGGTTAGGGTGATACTTTGAGACAATGTTTGAGATATAGCTGGGGGCAGAGTTGGGGATGGCTTTGTATGTCATTGTTAATATTTTGAATTTTATCCTTTCGGCTATTGGAAGCCAGTGGAGAGATCGCCAGCGGGGGGTTGCAGACACTGAGCGGTTGGTTAGGTGGATGAGCCTAGCAAGCTGAATTCATGATATACTGAAGGGGGGATAGCCTGTGTAGAGGTAAGCCAATGAGGAGGGAGTTGCAATAGTCAAGACGAGAGATAAGGGAGTGGATGAGTAGTTTTGATGTTTCATTGGTGAGTAGATGGAGAAGAGAAGGTGTCCATGGACAGAGCCTTGGGGGACCCCTACAGAAAGAGGAAGAGGAGGGGAGGAGTTAGATTTGAAGGTGACACTAAAGGAGCGCTTAGATAGGTAGGAGGAGAACCATGAGAGAGCAGAGTCTTTTAGGCCAAGTGAGTGGAGTTTTTTGAGGAGGAGCAGGGGTTCAAAAGTGTCAAAAGCAGCAAATTGGAGAGAATAGGCGAATACAGTGTGTTTCAAAAGAGGACAGGGATAGAGAGGGAGTTAAAGGCAGAACTTGAAAAGTGCATTGTGGGGCTAGAAGGATTCCCACTCCACCTCCTTTCCATCCACTAGGTCTGTCCTGATTTTGAAATCTAGTCTTGCCTTGGATCTTTAATCCTGTACCTGTTTTGTTTCTTGTATCCAGTTCCTGTCTTGTATTTGGTTCCTGTTCCTGTCTTGTATCTTGCATTATGTTTGTCCTGTACTGTGACATCATTCAGTACTTCTCCTTGTTCCTGGGGGCCGCCTGCGACATTAATGGCCAGAGTGTATAATTAAAGTCCTGGGGGCATCTGAGTACCGGTAGACATATATTTCCTTTTGGGAAAGGCGGCTGCTAAATGGGAAACATCTCACCACTATTCACTCAGACCAAGGTGTCTGCATCCGGTCCTGACAACATCTAACTTCAGCTAAGGTGTCACTGGGTTGCAGTAGCAAGCTCTTCACTGTTAATGGCAGTGTTAATTTTGTCAACTAATAATTTTTGTCATAGTTTTCATCAACAACACATTTTCAGTGACTAAAATTAGGCTCAAACTAAATAAAAACTAAGTTATGATGACTAAAACTATAACTAAAATATATTGACATTTTAGTCGACTAACTAACAGGGCTATTCACAAAAGGGTGAAGAGCTTGGAGAAGGCAGGAGAAGGGAACAATCTAGGACAAAATAGCTGAGCTGGAAAGCGAGCTGAGTTGGATAATTTCCAAATCAGCTATTTTGGCCTAGATTGTTCACTTCTCCTGCCTTCTCCAAACTCTTCACCCTTTTGTGAATAACCCTGTAAAACTAGATTAAAATGTTAGGGAGAAGCGATCTGGGAAGAGATCTGTTTAAAATTAATCTCTTTGGACTTCCAGCTCTGGTTCCACCCTGAATGGACCCTTAGAGTTCAAGCTGAGGAAAGGGGCAACATTTCTGTAAGGTTATTATTTCTGTCACTGGTGGGCTTTTCCCACACTTTTTGTATTGACAGCAATGTTGTCAACAGGAAAGGAAGTGCGGGGAGATCTCTTTATCAGCAATAAAAAAAAATCTCTGTTAACTACGCAGCCGTACGCTCACCCGAGATGCACATCTGTGCGGGTGTGCACGAACACCCGCACAGGTGAGCGTACAGGGCGTACGGCCGCGTCCTCCCAAAGGGAAGAACAGGCTGCTGCGTACAATCACACGCAGCACCCGTCCTTCCTGGGAATGTCCCAATACGGCCGCGCATGCCGCACGAATCTGTACGGGCCATTTTAATCAGTGTGAATGAGGTCTTAACCAGAGATATTTTAACAACACATCTCTACTACACAATCTAACATGAAATAAATATCAGTGGACCACATAAGTAGCAAATAATGGCTACCAAAAGGGTATAATTGTGTAAAAGGTTTATTCCGATACAAACAGGTTTAGTTAAGTTAAACTTTTACCACCTGCATAGACGGTGTGTTCAGGATAAAATTATTTATCTCTATGAACTTTGATTTATTAGTCACTTTTGTGCAGTAACAAAGTTGTATTCACTTATGATCCACTTATGTAAATGTGAACATATCTAGTTCAGTGTAGCAACAACAAAACACCGACGCCTTTTACATGGTTGATCCTTCACAATTATACAGTTTACATAATTGTCAAGTTTTGTCACATAATTAGTTCTGTTCTTTTAATATGTACTTCCTGATATATCTGCACTTTCACTTATATATATATATATATATATGCATGTTAAAGGATATGTGAAAATAAGGTTGGTAACCCCAGCACTATAGAGTAACTGGAATTATACATCTGACTAAATGTCATGCATCTTTCATCCTCAGCTGATGGGATTACAATGTTTGCTATACATATTGGCTATTGGAATTCAGTGATCATCTATATAATATCGATAACAGCACCAGGTATGTTTAGCTTACTTTCATATTATTTGTATTTCGATTTCCGGTCGACAGCAACTATACAAATTATGCCGTTCAGAAAGACTTTGCCTTTGTTATATGAATGACAGCTCAAAATGTCAACAAATGGGCAGACTACACGGTTTGCTCCACTTATTTGTTTAAATTCGGGCCGGAGGGACTTTTTTTTCAATTTCGGCGAGTCAGCGGGGCGTCGTTCATCGCGATTGTTGCTGGATTGTAGCAATGGATCCATTTTTTTAAAAATAAAGGACTTTTCAAAAACTTTTTTTTTTAATCACTGGTTCGGCCACATCTGGACTATGCGGTCTCAGAAAGCATGTCCTTGAGCTGGAAAAAGTCCAGAAGAGGGCAGCCAAACTCATTAAGGGGTTCGAGGATCTGAACTATGAAACAAGGTTGTTAAAATTAAATACAGGTGAAACTCGAATAATTAGAATATCTTGCAAAGTTCATTTATTTTACTAATGCAACTTAAAAGGTGAAACTAATATATGAGATAGACTCATTACATGCAAAGCAAGATAATTCAAGCCGTGATTTGTCATAATTGTGATGATTATGGCTTACAGCTCATAAAAACCCCAAGAACCCCAAATCCACAACCTCAAAAAAGTAGATTATTACATGCAATCAATAAAACAAGGATTGTACATAGAACAATATCGGACCTCTGAAAAGTACAAGCATGCATATGTACTCAGTACTTGGTTTGGGCCCCTTTTGCAGCACTTACTGCAATTACTTTTGCACGATATTCTAATTATTCGAGTTTCACCTGTATGTTCTCGTTGGAGGTTAGGAGATTAAGGGGGGACATGTATAAACTATTCAAGGGTGACAGCAACCTTAGTAACAAACTGTTTATGGTCAGCTCCGTAACAAAGACCAGAGGGCACAACCAAAAATTGGTGGAAAAAAAATTTCACCACACAGGGCGCAAGGGGTTCTTCACAGCCAGAGTGGTTAAGGTCTGGAACTCGCTGCCACAGGAAGTGATTTCAGCTAAGAGTGTGGAATCATTCAAGAGACTCCTGGACGAGTTCCTGGGAAACCGTAATATACAGGGGTACAGGTATTGCCAAGGGAAAAATTACACATGGACACATATACATGCACACTCCAGCTCATAAATGCATACACGCAATAGGTTGGACTTGATGGACTTATGTCTTTATTCAACCTCAAATACTATGTAATCAACCACTTGCTGACCAGGAGTTTACACCGCCTTCCTGTCCAGTCCATTTTTCAGTATTTAGCGCTGCAGTACTTTGACTGACATTTATTCCGTCATGCAACGCTGCACTGAAATTAATTTTATACCATTTTTTGGGGACAGATAGAGCTTTCTTTTGGTGGTATATAATCACCACTGGGGGTTTTATTTTTTACTGTATTAAGGAAAAATTACTGAACATTTTGAGAGAAAAAAGCTTTTCTTTACATTATGTTAGGAAACAATTATTATTACCCAATTTTTTTCACGTCGGGTAAATAGACACCAAACATCTCAAGCTTTAAAATTGCACACCCGCAAAATCGCAGAAAAATTACCATACACCAAATTGACCATAGGCAGCGCTTTAAAAGCTTTTACCGCTCATCAGTTTAGTGTTATCAGTGATTAATGGCCCTAAAATTATTGCTCTCACTGCGACGTTCGCGGTGATATGTAACATGTGCGGCGTAATGGGTGCAATCGTCGGTTTTGCACGTATGCGCACCCGAAGCATGTTTGCATGCGTATACTGTATGTATGGGTGGGGACCTTAAAAAAAAGAAATTTATTTTTTCCCCCCTATTTTTCTTTCCACTTAATTTTATTGCTATCACATAGAGGGCTAAGAAAACCCCCATGTGATATACGCTCTATTGCCGGCAGATTGCTTGTATGTTAACAGGCATTGCCTGTTTTTAAATTTAGGCAGTGTCCCACTGCGGCGCAGGCGAATGGGCAGACCTGTCGGAACGTTTAAATACGCCCGCTCAGATCCAGGAAGCTCCCTGCCAGAAGGACCTTTCAAAATGTGTGGTGTGTTTATATAAACCACACATACTCCTTAATTAAAGGGGTACCCCGATGTAAATAAACCCCCCTGCCCGCAGACCCCCACAGCCGCTGGGTCAGGGTTGTGGGGAAGAGGCCCTTGTCCCCATTGGCATGGGGACACCCTCCCAATGCTGAAGGCACGTGGCCTGGTATGGCGCAGGGAGAGGGGGGGCCCCCCGATTGCCCCAAGCCCCGTTCCTGCTCTGCCAGGCCTGTGCTCGGATCAAGGGTATGGTAAGAACTTTAAGGGAGGGTGGGGGGTGAGGTTCCCCATTAAAATTCCTACCAGACCTAAAGGGCCTGGTATGACTTTTGGGGAAACCCCATGCACGTTTTTGTTTTATTTTTAACTTGGGGGGGGGGGGGGGC
>NW_017306294.1:170822-252413 GCF_000935625.1 Nanorana parkeri | reverse complement strand
GGGGGGGGAGAGGGTCCCATCTAACATTCCTACCAGACCTAAAGGGTCTGGTATTAATTAGGGGGGAACCTCACTCACTTTTTTTGCGGACTGTAAAAGAAATGTAATTTTTTCCCTTTTTTGTTTAATGTCACTTTGCATGAAAATTCATTTCTAATGAACATTCACACATACTACCACTAACGAAATTGATGAAAATTTGAGTACCGTGTAGCCGGGTTAAAAGTGTGCCCCTCCAAGCTCACATGACCCGATCTACCAATCGCAGAGAGGGGGGCAGTGCCATGCAACGCGGGATGGTGTCATCTACGAGCACACAAGCAAAACAATGTAAGTCAGTGCTTGAGCTCTGCACAACACAACCCAGGACACAGGGCTGCAGAGACAGGAGGGGTCGAAACCATGTGTCCCTCAACAGCCATATACACCTGAGTTGACAAGCTCTTTTTATATTACCAGCAAATCATACTGTGTTTGGATCTACGTCTACGTGTTTCGCCCCTTTGAACAGCGAGCTTCATCAGGACGTTTTTTGATTATTAATTTAATTGATATGGTGGAATCATTTCATGATGCCCTTCCTGGTCTTTTAGTTTACTACTTTATGTTCACTTATACTACATAAGTGGCGTTTGTTATTGAGGTTGTTTGTCAAGTTACAGACTGGGATAAAAAGCGACTATACCATTATTTGATAATAGGAGACTCCAAGATTAGTCCTTTCTCTCTTTTATGGCAAGAGTAAAACATGATTTTGACCTCAAATACACTTTAAGCTTAGGGGTATATTTATGATAAACCCCACCTTTTTTATAAGTAAAAAATAAATTGCCAATCTTATGTTAAAACAAAAATGGCAGCTTGCCACACTACTCACCTCCTCTTCTTTGCAGACAAAATGTGGAGTTGGGCTCTTAGGTAATGATTACGTTTACAATCTCTTTAGATTAGGGGCATAGCTTCCAGCTGTTCCTTATTAGATCATTAAATCCCTCTGTGTCTCTTTCCTTCTAAAGCTGCCCATACACCTTATGATCATCGGACGAAACTTTTCCTCCAATGATCAAACCGTTGTACGATTTTCGTTCAGCAGCCCCATCCTGCCCCGATTATCGCAAGGTTCCATCAGCTGTAGTTAAAAAAAACCACGTGGACGAATTGCAGTAATCGAACGCAGGTATTTTCGTTTGAGCATGAGCAGTGTTAACCCTACGAATTTTTTATGTATGGAAACGCCACTAACCTTGCGAAAATCCTACGATTGACCGAAGTCTTCTAACCCGCTGGATAGTCAAAGTCGATCGATTGTACAGTATTTGCAGTTGTTCACTGCCCATCAACCTTAAGAATATCAGACGAAAACGCGATCACATATGAAAATCGGCCGATAATCGTAAGGTGTATGGGCACCTTTAGTTGCCCTCTTTTTGGGTCTGACATTTAAACTGGATTAAAACCTGTAATATTTGAATACCAAAGGTTTGACACTATACTAGACCTTTCATCCAACCTCTACATTGTTACATTTGTGATTTTGAAAATGAAGCATAAAGGAAAAGTAGTGAAAAGACACTTATGAGTTCAATCAAACATTTTGTTGCATTACTGTTATTTAACAAGGTTCACGCAACTTGGGGCTTGCCATTGTTGTTTCAATTGCCCACTTACTTTGCGGTAAAGGGTGTCCCTCTTTCACATCTCAGAAAGGTGGGTTCAGACGGGAGAGGAGGCATGGGGTGCAGGTAAGAGGAGCTGGGTGCAGGTAAGAGGAGCTGGGAGGGAGGGGGGTGCAGCCCACCTGAGACCCCTTCACAGCCCACCATAGACAGTCTCAGATGGGCTGTGCAGCATGGTGGGCTCTGCAGGGTCATTTTCAGGTGGGTCCTGCGTCCAGCGCGTTGTCATTAAGCCCTGCGTCCAGTGCGTCTTCACTAAGACGTTCACTTGCAGCATTTTGATCTCCCCGCACCCGATTGCACTGCAGTCACAATGTACCTTGCAATCCCGTGCGGGCGATCGCATTGCGCTTTGCATTAGAGTGTAAGCTCCTATGTACAGAGACCGATGTGACTGGGGCTGCAACAACTAATCGACTAAGTCGATTAAAATCGATGATGGAAAATGTTGTCAACGTTTTCCATCATCGATTAGTCGGCTTTCGATTGGTTGCCCCTGTTTGCTGCTCCACACATGCCGCACCTCCTCTCCCAGCTCTGAACTCTCTCCCGCCGCTGCCTGCTAAGACGCTGCTCGCCAAGATGATCATGTCGACTGCAGCGTGGGGGAACAGCAGCTGCCAACAGTCCCAAGATCTCGGAAAAAAAGTAAAGTTGCTTGAAGAGTGTGCAGGTAAGACTACCTGCACACCCCCAACATGCTGTATACAGTACTCAGTCTCTAGTCAAAAGGAGATGTGGGCTAGTGTCGGAAAGAATATGTCACATCATCACTAAAAATTGTGCCTTGTTTTTAATTTTCAATCACACATCTGGGGTCGGGAAATTTCAGAAAAGTAAAATAAATGGAATTAAAGTTAGGTATAATATGTTTATCTAAATTATGTTTGTTTTGCATAGCCTTCAGCTTTTCAGTAGTGACTGGGACTGTTGGAGAAGACGTCCTGCTACCCTGTATTGTTACATATAAGGACACATTTCTTCTAAAAGATTTGATTGTGAACTGGCAGACGGAGAATGATACAGTCGTTCACAGCTTTCATTATGAAAAAGACCAACCACAATATCAGGCACATGAATTCCAAGGTCGAACACGGATGTTTCCAGAGGAATTTCACAATGGAAATTTGTCTCTCTTTTTGATGAAATTACGTACATCTGATGCTGGCAAATATGTGTGCTATGTAGATTTAAACAATATACAAACAACATGGATTGAACTTATTATTGAAGGTAGGTCAGTGTGTCTGTGTTTGCATGTGTATATACAGGAATGTGGTCAAATGTACTATCAAAAATGGTAACACTCTGTATAAAGAAATTGAAATATTTGTTCTTTACTATAGACAAACAACAAAACAATAGAACATACTTCTGGGCAGCATTAGGAGCACTATCTATACCACTGATAACATTAATGTGGATCCTCTGTAACAGAAAAAAGCAAAGAAAAAAAATATCAGATGGTAAGATCAATAAATATCACTGCAGTGTGCATACACTATGAGGGATATGTCTGCTATTTTCTTAATTTAAATGAATCTGTACATTTCTGCAAGAGTAATAGACCACAATGCACTTATTATTCTTCATGATTCTCATTGTTGTGCCTAATAGAAAAACCAACAGTTGTAAGTGGGAATAGTATAGTTGATAAATGTACTAATCACACATCTATTATCTACTTAAGAGGAACTTTACCCATATCTGAAAAATAACAATAAGGACACCTTTAAAATGTTTAGTAATGACAATCTACAAACACATACTTCTAGATATATGAAGGCTTTAAATGTTTTGCATACCTTATTTTTCTTTTCTTACCTAGTCTTCCGACAGCGACCATTATAACTAAGGGGAGAATGCTAGATCTCCCTTTACTTCCAGCAACTCTGCCACATGTGACTAGGACATGTGACCATATACATCATCTCAGGGGAGGAAAATACCTTTCCCTGAGATCTCATGAAATTACAGATGAGATTTCCCAGCGATGCACTGCTGATGTATTCTTCCCAGGATGCAACACTTGGGCACTATTACATCATTTGTGCCAAAGTGGACTACAAAGTAGAAAAAAAGAATTTGTAAGTAAAATAAAAATATGATTGTTTAGCTAATGAATGTAGGATGGTTTCATATCAGCATGCAGAGCTGTATGCTGCTGTGCTTTTCTAGTCAAAGGAGGTAAAGGTACACTTTAATGAATGCAGAGACTGGAGCTGCACCCTCTTCAGAAGGTCAAACCAAACTGTTGTTATCTCCTTAGCTTGGCATCACACCATCTCATACCTCCCAATTTTCTGAGATAAGAAAGAGGGACACCTTCCAGCACAATGTATTTGGGCAATGGACACACCCCTGAAAAGCACCAGTTATGTGGACAGTTAAGAATTTATATGCCAAAAATGATTGGTGATTTTTTTATCACCATTATTTTTCCTTTATACTGTCTTTTTAAAATAGCAAACAATATAATTAAAATGTAAGATTAAGGTTTTGGTGTAGAATAACACATTTGGTAGTTAAATAGTAAATTTTCATAGATATCTGTACATCAGACCAAACAGAGAGATAACTGAGGAGGAAAGAGGAATAGAGGGATTTGGCTTCAAGACGGTCCCTACAAATGAGGGTCAGTTGGGAGATATGTCATCTTCTTTTCTCCCTATATGCCATTTATCAGTCTATTTAGATAGTGGATGGCAATTTTAGTGAGGATAGAGAGTTGCTGTGCCAAGCTAAGAAAAATATACTCCATAGAGAAAGAGAGGAGCAATAGGCAGAACAAATTTAAGTATAAGTATAACAGGGCATTTTGGCAGTGAGGGATGCAGAGTATGCATAGCCATTAGACGTCTTGTGAAATCCACCATATAGGCACACCGAGTACAGAAAATACTACTAAAGGGTGTGGGCATGGAGGGAAGATGTTTGCCACAGTCCATTTAACCAATGCCATACACTAGAGCTACAGAAAGTGGTGAATACAGAAAGGCAACAGTACCAGAGCTGCAGCTAATATTTTGTAAACAATAAGCATACAGTACATTTCCAGGTGTTGCCATTGTCCGCTGTGCAATATCTTATAACATATCCAAAACACTGCCATGAAATCAAACATAAATGCACACACGCAATAGGTTGGACTTGATAGACTTGTGTCTTTATTCAACCTCAAATACTATGTAACTATGTAAATCTACCACAGCGCTTAGGAATTTTGTTATTAAAACTTAATTTATATTTATAAATATGATTATCACATGTTTTTAAACGACATACCTTTGGGGGAGTGAATCGAAAGTGGAGCAGGCAGAATCAGGAGCAGTTGTCCATGGCAATCAATCAGTGTTTATATTCAGTTTTTTCAGTTAACCTCATTGCATTGGAGCCGTTAAAGCTGAACTCCAAGCAGATAAAAAAGCACCATGCATTGTTATCTTGAAAGAACATACATTTATTTTTGAATGCAACTAATATAGGTATCTGTATGTCTCTTTAAATCCCCTGCGCAGCAGCACTCAGACTGGAGAGGCAGGACTAGGGGACAATCAGAAAAGCAAAGTGAGCAGAGAAATTAGATCATGGGTCTGCTGCTGCTCCTTCACTGTCCAATAACAGGCTGGAGTCAAGGAAGTGATCTAGCTGTAGTGCTCAACGGAGCGGACAAAGATGAAGTCACCAGCAGGGCTGGACAGCTCAGTAACCAACAACAAACCTTAGGACTGGTTGGACAAAGTTATAAATCATTTGATACATAGAATAGTTCCCATTTATGCATTCAACTTTGTATGTAGCTGTTTGCCTGGAGCTCAGCTTGTACCCATAAATAATTGTAAAATATTTATCCCTTTATATATTGGTTAATGGCAGGGTCCACTATTTTCCAACATTGGTTGTCTATGATATGTGAATTTTGTACTGTATATGTATAGATATCAAAGTAAAGCCTCTTTTCATGTTTTCACTTGTAGAAGAAGTTCTATAAATCATGAACACATTTGCATATAATAAATGCTTTATTTTCACAGACTTGGAGTGTTTACTGCCCACAGGATCGCTATTTGGTAAGAATACTGCATTTTACTTTCTTGTTTACATATTTCTACACATATACAGCTGACGATGTGGTTTCTATCCTGGCTGTTACATATTAAGCTGACCATACACCTTACAATGTATCTGCAGATTTTCTGTGGTCAGATGGAAAAGGTGCAACAGATTCCCCCATCTATACCTAACTGTGTGGATGGAGTAATCTCCACCTGGGCCAATCTGTTGCACTTTTTGCATCTGACCACAGAAAATCTGCAGATAAATTGTAAGGTGTATGGGCACCTTTAGGGAAGAGAATGCTGGGAAAATTGCTAAGGTGTGCACAATGGGCATTTTTATGATCAGTAGTTTGACACCTGTGTTTGAGAATAAGAAAAGCAGTGCTATAAGCAACAGAAGAACAACACATTTATTTTTAATAAAAAGCCTTTTAGGGCTCCTTCACCCTGATCTGCTGCTGTGCAATAAACACACAGGCATTAACGCATGTTGCATTGTGCAGTAATGTACAGTACGTTGTGCGGGGGCAGCCTATTAATTTGAACATGTTGAGGTGCTAGTCAGAATGTGCTTCAATGTATATAATGTCTTATTGCAGCACACTGGTCTGAATGGACAGGTTATCTATACCCAGATTTAAAGAAAACATGTTACAGACATGTGCAATTCAATATATTTTCTAGGGTAATATAATAATGAATACGCTTTTCACAGAGGTTACCTTGAATGGCAGACACATGTATAATGAATGTCATCTCAACTTAAAGTGACATTAAACCCTCAGATTTTTTAACATAAAACAATACTGTAATGTGCGCCTTACTGTAATCCATGGTTGTTTCCCTTCTCTTTGCTGCTCTTCCTTTTAAATCTGTATCTGTTCTCATGCTCTGCAGAACTTCTGTTTTGCAGCAGACTGCCTTGTCTCAGGAATGGATACACGGTGTCTGTGTATTAGTTTGTATAGGCTTGAAACCTGAGCCAGCACTACAAGAAGAGGCCCTGAGCTGAAAAGGGAAGTGCTCCCCAAGCATGAGAAGACATGAGGATTTAAAAGGAAGAGCAGCAAAGAGAAGGGAAACAACCATGGATTACAGTAAGGCACACATTACAGTATTGGTTTATGTTAAAAAATCTGAGGGTTTAATGTCACTTTATCCGGCTACAAAGACTTCTACTCTAAGTATAATGGAATCTACATTTTACTGGTAAAAAATGTAATGGGAAAATGCAAACCATTTACCGTACTCAATACTGTTATATTAAATATTTGTACACAGTAATGTGCATATCCTGTATTTATATAATTACAGTATGTGACAATATATTTTTTGGTGTGTCCTTTGAGACTAACAGATAGGGATGTTGCTGAAACGTGTACTTGCAGATCTTGGCTACTGTAAAACAAACATACTTTATATATTTTGCAAACATATGTAAAAATTACTTGGCTCCATGACTGAAAAAAACCTTTCTTTTAGGATGAGCTAAAAAAAAAAGTTTGTTTATTTCCTAGCATTGGTGCTCTTGGCAGAACATAACTTTGGCCTTCAGAATAAACAAAGCCCTTGTGTTTCTGGTTATTATTGACTGACTGTGGCTTATTTTACAGATCTTATTGAGCCTTACAGACAACGTATGATGAACTTATACCTGTCTTCTGAACAACTAAGCAGCTGTATACCCAGAACCCTCTTGATTCCAGAATGGCGGACACAGCACCCAGCACCAAAATGTACAGTATCTAGTGCTATATCACAGAAGGAATCAGATGTCATATCATCTGAACAATTGTTCACCAAGGACTCCAAGAAGCTAGCCTCCAGAAGAATGCTCCTGGCAGGAGATTCAGGAATAGGAAAAAGCAACTTTTCCGAGGGTCTTCAGAGAAAATGGGCTTTGAGGCACCAAGAAATGATCTATGAATGTGTGATATATTTCACTTTTGCTGAGCTCAAGTCAATCGAAAAGCCAATAAGTTTGAGACAGCTTCTGATTCATAAGTGTAAAGAGTTGGAGCCTGTATTACCACAACTTTTTGAACCAGAGAGGCTTCTTATTATATTTGATGGAATGGATGAATTCAAAATAAAAGAAGAAAATAAGTTCTTCAGAGCTAACATCAACATTGACTCTCCACTTCCTATGGAAGATCTAATTTTCAGTATTTTATCTAAAGTGCTTCTGCCTAACACAGATATCTTGGTTACTTCCCGCTTAAATAGTGTAAACCTTGTGAACACAAAGGAGTATTTTGAAAGAACATTTATAATAAAAGAATTTTCAGATGAAGAAATTAAAGCATTTTGCAAGAAATCTTGCTCAGGGGATGAGATTTCCCAAAATATTTGCCAGTTTATAGAAGAACACAACTTGTCCAGTTTGGCCTCCATCCCTCTTCTCAGCAGTGCATTGTGTGAACTGTCCAAAAACCGTGGCTTATCATATTATAAAGAAAAACTGAGCACTCGCAGTGAGATGATGGTGTCACTTCTTAAGCTGTGCCTACAGAATGTTCTGTCATGTGACCTTAAAGAGCCATGTTGTGTCGCAGGAGTAAATGTTCCTGACAGATTAAGAGACGTTGTTAAGAAAGTAGCTCTTCTGTCCTATAACAACCTTGTTGATAGTAAAGAACATATTTGGGTCCAGCATCTGGGTGTGACATGTGTTCATACACAACGACTGCTGCAAGATTTATGTGTGTTTTTTTTCAAGAAAACGCCTACCGGTGATATTCTTCAATATAGGCATTCTAGCATCAGGGACATGTTTGCTGCATTGCACTGTGTATGGGAAGTCCATAACTCTGGAGGGGCAAAGGAATGCGTGGATTGCCTAAATTTGTGGGTCTCAGGAACTCTTCCGAGTGAGCAAAGTACTATCTCTATTTTGCACATGATTCCTTCAAAACACAGTGTTGAATTTCACAACTTCATCAGCTTTTTCATGGGTTTTATGAATTACAAAGACATTGACAGCCTCACTCAAGAGAAAAGAGAGTTAAATGGCTATGAAATACTTATTTTACAAACTTATTTTGAAAACTGGCTTATAAAGAACCCTACTGAGGTAGAGCTGCTGAAACTTTTCCATTGTATTTATGAAACACACAATGATTGCGTTACTCAACATCTCTCCAGAATGTTTACAAGTGTGGATTTATTTGATACACCACTAAATGCTCTGGATATTAGAGCAATCCAATACAGTTTGGAGAATTCCAGGTTAGAGATACTTAATTTATCCTTGTGTGATGTCCGAGATGAAAACCTGCAGAGCTTAGAGGACATTATCAGCAATTCAACGCAAGTCCTGTAAGTATACTGATTAAAAATCAACAAACAGTAATGTAAGGAATCATTTTATATTGTAATATTTGTATTATTCGCTCTGGTTTGGGCTAGACTCCAATGCAGATGGACTTTGAAAGAGGGCATTTGAAATGTTACTTTTATTCAAACAAGTTGGATCTTCATTTATCAAGCAATTGTGCAGCACCATCAACACCTATTGGAAATACAAATGGATCTCATGCACAAAAAGACTGATTGCATATTTCTGATCCCTGGGTCTGCAGTTCTGACACCTGACTACAAAAGTTTTACCACTGCAATTGCACTACTTTTTACAGACACAATTGTAAGACGTGGTCAGAGCCATATTTCATGCACGTGAAACATTACTTCTAGATCTGGATAGTGCAATATATTAATTATAGCAAAACTCCAGACAAACAGCCAAATGCACAATTAAAAAAAACTTATACATATACTGTTTTAGTAATTCTGATCAGCCTAGTGACATATGCCTGCCACATGGCACAGCCAGGAAGATCATCCTACTACTATTAGCACAGCCATGAAAATCATGCTCCTACTTTCTGGTTCAGCTATACTGCTTTTTGGTTCACTTGGCTGCTAATTTTTGACAGTTTTGGAGAAGCAATAGGGGTGGAAGCTCAAGGCTTGACAGATACACTCAAGATCCATAAATGGATAACAACAATCAGGCTGAAGAACGTAGGTATCTCAAATATCTATGAAACCGCACCTGGAAATAGGCCACCTATGTAACAGATGTGCGTGTATGTTAAAACTGGCTGAACAGAATTACAAAACTTTTAAGAGGTAAAATGGTTAAAACATATATTACAAATATGTGATTTCTTGGGTATAGGTAAAGCCGCCATCATATAGTAAATCTCTCTTATAAAGTACTATTGTGCCTTGGTTTGTGCTACCTTATACTGAAAACAAAGTAATCCCTTCCCTTAACCGAATGCATGCTTATTAGGAGAAGTAAAAAGGTACATTCAATCAATCATATTACACAAAATGTAATGGCTTGTTTTTAGTAGCAACACTACCCAGCAATATAACTAATTCCTTACTACTGAAGTTTACTTTTAGACCACAAACACTTTTATTGTAATGGTTTTCCAGCATTGTTACAATGACAATCAAATACCACTTACCTGGCTTTTGATGGTAGCTCCAACTTTTACAGATTTTCAGCCAGTCACTGTCCTATATTACTGTAACCCTACAAGCAGGAATACATTCGGAGTCTGATTACATTTAACTTCATATCTCCTTTTGGTTTTCCTAATAAAGCTGCATGATTGGGTATTTATATGAATGTTCTATTTTAAAAGTACAAAAAGTTAATTTTTTTTGTTATTTTAGATTAAGCTCAAATATGCTTACCCAAAAGTCGGGAACAACTATAAGGAATATTCTTGAACATCCAAAATGTGCCATAAAAGAACTTTTGTAAGTAACATGTTTAACTTTTTTATATCTATTAATAATGTAATAATTACTATAATTATTGTTGAGTGATATTTGAAGACATTTTCCAGTATGGTAATTTTAAACTTGTTATGGTATTGTTCAACTATGTTTATAGTAACTTAGGGGGTTATTCACTAAGGAGCCGAAGGATTCAGCCGTAACTTCAGCTGATCCTTCGGCACTCTTTGACCGCCTCTGCCCTTCGGTTAAGTCGAACCGAAGGGCTGCTGTACGGGCTATTCACAGCCCGGGCCCAGTTTTTATTTATTCGTCGGGACCTGCTAAAAGAATCTGGCAGGTGCCAGTCAATAGAAAACCAGATGTCACAGCTAGCTCTACCCAATTGTGGGTTTTTTAAATAATTTTTTTTCTTTTCTTTAAAATGTTTTTTTTTTCCTCTTTATTTGCATTTTTCAAAAAAATGTAACTTGTTTTTTTTTTCATTTAACTTATTTTCTATGCTGCTCAGTACCTCGGAGGTACCAAGCAGAATAGCTGAGCCGAATACCGTTTGGCGGCATGCGGCTATTCACTCACAGCTCTTCGACCCTTATGAGCATAGGGGCGAACGGCAGCGAGTAAGCTGCCGGAGCTTCGGCCCAGCCGAATCAGATGTTGGATCGGCTGAGTTGAAGTCCCTCTGGACTTCGGCTCAGCCGAACATACATGGCATGTTCGGCTGACCGAAGGCAGCCGCTTTACGGCTGATTTCAGCCGATGCACAGCTGAAATCTGCCGTACTGAGCCAGAGTGAATAGCCGAGCGTCATTCGGCTCACTTCACTTCAGCTGGGTTATTCACTCGGCTGCCTTCGGCAGCTTTGTGAATAACCCCCTTTAGAGTAGTTATTTAAAAAGAAACAATATTAAAAGAGGAAACAAATGCAAATTCTAATGATAAAATCTTTGTTCTTTGTGAGAGGTTAAAGGGGCCCTGTCAGCTCAGGGTCATTTGTTAAAAATGTAGCTACCTGTAAGAAAAATGGCTCTGTACTTACCTTTCCTGAAAATCTATTTCTTGAATTGGTGCCTTTTCGGTGCTCACTTGCCATTGCATATGTTCAATATTTTTGGGTGTGTGAAATACCTACTTCCTCTCTGCACACTTTGGTTCATCCATTGGTGAGTACATTATTACAGTACAAATTAGGAAGAATAATTGCGTGCAGTGGGAGACTCATCTGGCTGGTTGAATACCTGCATTGTCCAGTGAACACCAAAGAAGTGCATTTTAACAAACAGGTCAATAGAAAGGTAAGTATCTACCTTTCATTGCAGGTATGAAAAGCTTTGTAAATGACCTAATGCTTGCTGACAGGGTACTTTAACATAGGACATACTGATTATCAGATATTACCAAGTAGGTCTGGGAGATATGTCAGGCCAAGCAGATAAGAGAAAATAAACACATGGACAACAACCACTCTGGTGGAATCTTTCTATTAAATATATCTAAGCACAAAAATAAAAAGGCGATATTCTGCAGCCTACCTGTCCATAAATGTGATGGTTGTATCAGTTTTCTTTTTTAAGGCCTTTTTTCATTACTTTCACTTCCTGCCCTACGGTGACAACTCTCACTCACCATACTGTATCTATTCAGCACAGTCACTCTAGGACAGGAAGTGTATTAGGACTATAAAACACCACCCTGCTCATACCTATAACCTAAATGGGATGTGTCCTGTACGTCAACGTAACTAGTAACAGTCATCATGTCCTATACACAGTGTATAGGATGTGAGGAAGCTGATGGATATTCCATCGCTGGAGCAGAGAAGGAGACAGGCAGGAGGGAGCACTATAACAGCCAGCCGGTTGTGAGATTCAGGTGAGTATAACTTTGTTGTTATTGCACCTAGACCAAACAAGCACTTAACCCTTACAGTGCGGGGGTAGCTCAACTACAAGGCTTAAGAAACGTTTTGCCGGGAGTTTGTCTTTAAAACAGTAACCAAAAGTAACTGGTAGGATCACCAGGTATTGCTCAACAAAGGAAGAAGTAAATAAATAACAGGATACATTTACCAGTACCAACATGCAAACACATATAGCTTATATGAATTTTGCAGTAACATACACTTTAAATGATCATACACAACATAGATATACATAGTCCAGGGCCGCTGATCTCTCGGAAAGTGGCCGGAGCCAGCCGTAAGATCACGGCTGGCTCCGCCCAGCTGTCAGAAGCAGGCCGAGCGGCCGGCCAATGGCCGGCTACACGGCCAGCTTCGGCTTTCAGCACGGCTCAGCTCGGCTCGGCCATGATCGGGAGCTGTACGGGTTATTGTGAATAGCCGTACAGCACCCCTTCGGTTCTACTGAGGGCCTGGGGACGAAGCTAGCCGAAGGATCGGCCGAAGCTACGGCCAGATCCTTCGGCAGCTTCGTGAATAGACCCCATAGTATTTACATAGGATATACATAGTATTTGAGGTTGACACAGGTCCATCAAGTTCAACCTTTGTGTGTCTGTGTGTGAGTTGTGCGTGTGTATATGCGTCCCTGTGTGGTCTAATATGTAGGAGTACCTGTACCCCTGTATATTATGGTCTCTTAGGACGGTATCTAATTGATTTTTAAATGAATCAATATTCTTTGCAGATACCACTGCTTGTGGCAGAGAGTTCCAAAATGTAACTGCTCTAACTGAAAAGAATCCCCTACACCCTTTGTGGTTAAATCTTTTCTCCACTAATTTTAGGTGGTGGCATCTACTCCTTATTATGGAGTTTACAGTAAAAAGTTTATTGCTGATGTTGCCATCACCACTGAACATTTTGTACATCAAAATCATGTCCCCTCTTAATCTCCTCACTTCCAGCGTCAACAAGTTTAAATTTAGTAACCTTGTCTCCATAGCTTTGTTCCTCCAGCTCCTTAATTAGTTTAGTTGCCCTTCTCTGGACTCTATCCAGCTCAAGGACATCCTTTCTGTGGATTGGTGACCAAAACTGAACCGCATATTCAAGATGAGGCCGAACCAGTGATCTATAAAGTGGCAACATGATTTCTTTGTCTCTACAGTACATTCCCTTTTTAATGCAAGACAGTACTCTGCTAGCTTTGTTTGCAGCAGCCTGTCATTGCGTGCTGTTATTCAATCTGTGGTCTACTATGACCCCCAAATCTTTTTCCATTTCTGACTTCGCTAGTGGAGAACCCATTAATTGTATTCTCCTTGCCTGTTTTTAACCCCAAAGTGCATTACTTTAAATTATTCAACATCAAACCTCATCTGCCATATAGTTACCCACACCCACAACCCCTATTTTATTTAGATCCTCTTGTAATGTTATAATGTCTAGGTCCGTGTCTATTACCCTTCCGATTTTAGTGTCATCTGCAGATACAGAAACATGGCTATTAAAACCTTCCCCCGATATAATTAATAAACAGGTTACACAGTATGGGGCCTAGCACAGAACCCAGGGGCACGCCACTCTCGACCTTAGACAAATCTGAGAAAGAGCCATTTATCAATACTCTCTGGACATGTTCCTGAAGCCAGTTCCCTATCCATGTACACACCATTTCATCTATGCCCATAGATTTAAGCTTGTGCATTAAGCGTTTATGTTGTTCTGTGTCAAATGCTTTTGCAAAATCCAGGTATACCACATCCACTGACCTTCCTATATCCAGATCTCTACTCACCTCTTCATAGAATGTTAGTAGGTTGGTCTGACAAGAACGGTCCTTCATAAATCCATGCTGATTTTCACTTATAATACTTTTGTCACGAACAAAATGCACTAAATAGTCCTTTATCATTCCCTCAAACAGTTTGCATACTATTGATGTTAGACTGATGGGATATGCATTTCTGATATCTAGAAGGAATAAAACATAAAGTGTTTGCCCTACTACATAAACAGTTATGGGACAGGGTTTTTTCATGCCAAGGACTGTTTTTATAAAGTCAGTTTCTATTTCCTAAGCGAGTAAAAGAAGTGGAAAAACCATAATCTGCTCTACTAGCTGTTTCAAATGCATTCTTAATCTAAGCTATCACCAGCGCTCCCATGTTCAGATGAAAGGACAGGACACTTTATTGTCACCAAAAGGAAGCAATATTTGGAGGCCACTAAGAACCTTTTCCTCAGACAGCAGTGGACTTGAAACATTGCTTTGTGTTGGTGAAAATAAAGTGTCCCGTCTTCTCATCTGAACATGGTGTGCTGGTAATATCTTGGAGTGTGACATATGTTGTGGGACATATGTTCCACCATTTCAGAATAGCACCCGTATATGATTGGGCCTGAAGCTGTATAAAGTGTACTGGAATTTTTGTATTTATCAAACACATTCCTTTCTCCCCCTGTGATTGCCGCCTAGGCAGACTAAACAGCATTTTTTTTACTGATTTGCAAGCTCTTTTGGCAGTAGTCAGTAGTGAAGCCCTTCTGTCCATTTCTAAACACTTCCACTGGATGCTGTGATTGACAACCTGTATTCTCCTTCTCTATGCTATGCAAAAGGCAGTACCCTATGAAGAAATAACTGGGTTCCATCTGCTTAGTCATATACTGGGAAATCCTCCTCAGCTTCATATAGTAGCGAGAATGCCGTGCAAACAACATTAGCCCATATGGCTGGGCGGTTGAATTATAAATCATCCCCTAATTGTTATATGCAGACATTTATGAACAAATTAGCAATCATGGGATATGTGTTCAGTTTGTCTAGTCTTAATCACAGATTTAATTTATCACAACTTACAAAGTCTGCTTTTGCATTTCAGTCTGCCCATAAACCAACTTGGTCCAATCGGTGTACAGCAAATTTGGGTGGCTCTGATAAAGAACACCTCAGTAGTAACATTGAACTTATGTGACAATGACATACAAGATGCTGGAATGGAAAATATGGTCTCTTTCCTGGCAAACAACAAGACTCTTAAAAAACTCATGTGAGTATTTGGTTTACTATTTCATTATCTAAATCCAAAAACAGACATTTATATATTGCAGCTTACCAGTCCTTAGATGTTGTGGCTGCATTCATTTTCTTTTTTTCATGCTTTTTCATGCCCTTTGTTTTTACCTGGTAATCTTGTAAATAACACACTGGTTGTTCCTTTGTCTACATTTATTTATCTACTGTTTCTATGGAGGAAGCCATGGTTGTCACACTGCCTGGACTTCAAACATGTTTGCCTTTGTTCATCGCCATTACATGGCAGATTGATGGGACTAGTAGTTTGCACAGAAAGGTTGTTTGTGCTTTCTTCTAAGTTCACAGGAAATTACAAGGACACTACATTTCTGGCAAGACCAACAGGCATTTGCTGAACTTGCTGAAATGTTCTTAGGCTGAAAAGTGAAAACAAATGCAGCTACCACATACAGGAACCGGTAAGCTGCAATATATAACAGTTTTGTTTTGGGATTTAGATATGCTTTAAACAAGACTGCACATTGCACCAATTCTACTGAATTCCACTGTAAAGTTAAAACAAACCAGTACAACAAGTTATATGTTTAATATATACCAATATTTAGGAACTTTCATAATGTCATTTGCTGTTCCATCTGTCTGTATTGGGTTGTGCCTTTCTCTTAGCACCTGTTGAATAATCCTTAGCTAAATAACATCTTTAGGTAATAACTGGATTTTAGAATGTCATTCATTTCTGGGTGTTTATATCTAGATTATGCATGAATCTGTTCACTGAACATGGAAAGAAGAACATAATTGAATTAATGAACACAAACGAAAATCTAAAAGTTGCCTTGAAAACTACAGAGGACAAAGAATTCTTCTCCTTTGTGCAGGATAATTTTGTCAATCCTCAGTCTTACAAATGGAAGCGATACCCCAAGGCTTGGGTTCTTCACATCCTTACTCTCTTACAAAATGACCTGAGCGATGAAGATGACCAGAATGAGGAAGTGACCCAATAAATGTATAAAACTGAACTATATAAATGTATATTTGCCATTGTCCATAAAGACTACATCAAAGAAGCACATTGGAAGCAATTTAAATAGATGACATCCCAAGTCAAAAAGGAATGATATTTTGATAGTTAGTAAGAGTTTACATGTAATAATTAAACTCGTAAAAAGCATTAATTGGCAGTGGCGAAGCTAGACGTTCCGTCACCCAGGGCAAAGACTCAGAGTTGTTCCCCACCCGGGAGAAGTTCTCCATCCACACCTCTCCTACCCCCACCCCACACTTTTGGGCTCTTTTCTTCTTTTGTCATGGCGATGCCCCTGCTGATCCACCACGGAGGTGAGGCTTCAAATCGCCTCATTCTCCAGTGCTGCTTTGTAAATTAAAGAGCCGCTTCTGGGCTCACTTCTATTTTTCCGGTGGTGTCCTTTCTAATCTTTCATGGAGAGATGGAGGAGAGATTTGACAGAAGTGATATCATGCCTCACCTTCATGGTGGATCAGGAGGGCGCCTCCCGAACCACAAGAAGAGAGCACAGAAGCAGGTCTGATCCTCCATGGCGGTGAGGCTTGAAATCCCTTAATTCAAGCCTCTCTTCTGTGGCTCAGCTCGGCCTTTCTGAATGGAAGTGAGGCTTGAAATAGTCTCATACAGTAGTGCTTTTTTTCAGGTATGGGGACACCCCTCCTAGCTTCGGCCCTGCTGATCACTATATATGGAACTATACACATGGTGTAGATGACTCTCTCGTTGGCGGGTGCGAGTGCGTGAAGTGTTGTAAGCAGTGTTTTGTGGTTCCTCAGTAAGGAGGAATATTTAGGAGGGACCCCGTGTAAAAAAAAAAAAGTGTGTGGGGTTCCCCCTTAAAGTCATACCAGGCCCTTAAGTTCTGGTAGGAATTTTGAGGAACCCCACCCCCAAAAATGGGGGGAAAAACTTGGGGTCTCCCCTAAAATTCCATACCAGACCCTTGATCCGAGCATAGGCCTGGTAGGGCCAAAAAGGGGGGGGGGACGAGCGAGCGCTCCCCCCTCCCTCCTATACCAGGTCACATGCCCTTGGCACTGGGAGGGTGCTTTTCCAGGGTCACCCTTGGAAAAGCACCCTGTCCCCGTGCCGGTGGGGACAAGGGCCTCTTCCCCACAAGCCCTGAGGTGTTGATTGTGGGGGTCTGCGGGCAGGTGGGGCTTATTCACATCAGGGTAACCCTAACCCTAAGGGGCACCCAGATGCCGCCCTCCCCTTGTGAATGAGTAAGGGGTACTTGTACCCCTACCCATTCACTAAAGGGTTAAATAAAATTGTAAATAAAAAGTCTAGACTTTTGAAAAAATCCTTTATTTGGAAAAAAAAACAAAAGACATGTTTTTGACAAGTCTTTAATTGAAAAAAAAAAAATTGCCGATGTAATCCAATGTCAATCACGATGTCCAGCATTGTCCACAATGACGACGACTCGACGAAATACAAATTAAAACAATAACAAATAAATAAAAATAATAATTTAAAAAAAAACGATGACTGCCCTCCCGTTCACTCGCGACAAACACCCGCTGAATAATGGCATTTTGACAGATGCCGGTAACATATAAACATTTGGGCAGAGCTAGCAGTGACAGCTAGCTCCGCACAACTGTTTACATTTGTAACAGGATGAGCCATGATTGGGCAGAGTCATCATGACTTTGCCCAATCATGGCTGTCACTGTTCTCTGTGCCCTGATTGGGCAAAGTCTTGCACCTGACCTGTGGTCAGGTGCAAGCCTTTAGCCAATTAGGGCTTCACAAGGTGCATTGCCTTGTGGGGCGTTCAACGGTCAAACAAACCGCCAAACGCCCTTATAGTTCATGTGTTCTGCGAACACTCAAACTAGTGATGTTTGAGTCGAACTCACGTTCGACTCGAACACCGAGCCCAACCTTAATCCTGAGGAATATTGAATTAAGTTTTACTTGCTTAAAGAGAACATTACATGTATGAATATGGAATTGTGAAGAAAACAGAAAAAGAAAAAAAAACTTCCTGTGTATCATAAATAAGCATGAACATCGAGACTAACATTGCACTACAGCGCCATCTACAGCTCAAAAAACTAATTACACAAGTATATGCTGTTGCATTTCCAACAAACTGAAGTAATGGAGTGCTGGGGGTATAAGTAATAAATAGATGACCTAACACTTAACCAGTAGAAAGCAGGAATCACCAGCACTCAGTAAATATAATTCAAGTAAAAGTCCATGTATTCGGACCAGTCGTCACAAACGAAATACCAACATTTCAGAGCCGCACAGGGTCCCTTCATCAGGGCTATAATGTGACACACTATCAGGGCGTCACATTATCGCCCTGATGAAGGGACCCTGTGCGGCCTCCGAAACGTTGGTATTTCGTTTGTGACGACTGGTCCGAATAAATGGACGTTTACTACTTGAATTATATTTACCGAGTGCTGGTGATTCCTGTTTTCTACTGTTGATGTGCACGGTGCCATGCGTGATTATCACTGCGAGCACCACCATTGTAATTTGGGCCGGGAGCGCTGTAAGGAGTGCAGAGGGACCTACTGCTTTCTAACACAAGAACAAACATTTTATGTTAAACACTTAAGCATCCATGTTTATGAGTGTAAACAGTCATATTTAATAAAAAAAAAATATGAACTGCATATGGAATTGGTGGTGGTACAAAATCTACCTGTTTAAGGCAACAGAAACTGCTCCCATGCTATGCATGAGGTAAGCCAGAGATAGGCAACCTCAGCACTCCAGCCGTGCTGAAAATACTAATCCCTTCATGCCTCCGCCTCTGGGAGTCATACCTGTGGCTATCAGAGCCTTGTTGCAATGCCTCATGGGCATAGTTCCACAACAGCTGAAATGCTGAGGTTGCCTACCCCTGGTGTAAGCTTTCCTACTGCCCCATATATACTAAGGCAGGGCTCAAAATTTCCACTCGCCTGCTTGCATTTGGCGAGTGGAAATAATGTGAGGGTGAGCCAAGCACGAGATCAATCTGCTCTCTCCCTTCTTTCCTCTAGCACTTTCCGTTTCCTCCTGCTTTGTCCTCCCATGATCGGCCCCGGCGATCGTACCTTTGTTTAGACAGGTGACAGGAGATGTGTCTGTGTATCGTATAAGCCAGCGTCTCCTGTCACCATAGTAACCCGCTCTCTACTGCGCATGTGCAGGCAGACGGGACCTTGAGTTGGAATGTAGTGGCCCGTCTAGTTATAGGCGTCCCTGTTCCCATGGCAGCTCAAGTCGGCCTGAACTAATGGCCGGGTGCTGTGATTCTTCCTTTAAACTCCACACTGCTGTTTCAGGTGGGGGAGGCTGATCTGCAAAGGGTCATGGACGTAATTTGAACCCTGCAAGCAGGTACTCCAGTCTATAGGAAAATTGTATTTCATACTTACCGCAATTTTCCTTTCCTGACGGCTCCATGTCGGCATAGTTCCCGCCCAGTCGGAGTTGCTAGTTATGTAACACATTGGCTGGGGGGAGGCTCAAATTTATGAGCTATTAGTCCTATCAGAGGGGGGGGGGGCGGAGCCTGTACCCACTCGTATGCCGACATGGAGCCGTCAGGAAAGGAAAATTGCGGTAAGTATGAAATACAATTTTCCTGTGTTTTGGATAGTTGAAAAACATTCACTTTCATGATTGATTATATTTATTATTTGAATTATCTGGCGGGAATGTGACATCCTACTGATGTCATAGGAAGTTGGCACAGTTATTTACTGTTTTTCTATATGGTGATTAGGTTTCTTTGTATGGATACAAATAGCACTACCCAGCATATTAGCCCAGGTGAGCCGAGATCTCACCCCACTGGTGCCATTCAGCATTTTTAGATAAAGTGTTGCTGGGAGTTGTAGTCCTCTATAGACGATATCATTCCGCCTTTCTGTATAAAGTGTGGCTGGGAGTTGTAGTCCTCTATAGACGATATAATTCCGCCTTTCTGTATAAAGTGTGGCTGGGAGTTGTAGTCCTCTATAACCGGTGCCATTCTGCATTTTTAATAAAGTGTAGCTGGGAGTTGTGGTCCTCTATAACCGGTGCCATTTGGCATTTTTTATAAAGTGTAGCTGGGAGTTGTAGTCCTCTATAACTGGTGTCATTCTGCATTTTTGGATAACATTTCCTTTATGTTTACATTGCTTTATGGTTATATTGTTAAAGTTGTTAATAATTATTTTTGTAACTTTATTCTGAATAAAACATATAACAGTGTAATTTCATAAGATCATTTAGGAGGGAGTGTTTATAATAATTTAGGGTGGAGTTAAGGTCGGTGCAGGGTCGGGGTTAGGTGGAGCAACTGGTGGCGAGTAAGGCCTGGCTAGTAGATCAGGACTTGAAATTTTGAGCCCTGTACTAAGGGCTGGTTCATGCTGGTGCATTGCAGTAATGGGTGGTAACATTTTGCCATGCATTACTGCAAAAACTTGGTAACGCATGTAACATAGTGCGGTGCCATTCATTCACATATTATCTGTCTTATCTGCCAAAGTCTTTATCATTTTGTTTAGCCACTTTTGTGATCAAGGAGCCTTTCCTAGGCAGCACAGCCCAGAGAAGGACACCACTATCTCTGTTAGAAATACATTGCTATAATTGACCTTACTCACAGCCTGATTGGACAATGAAAGAGCAAGAACACACTGATACGTCATTAGGTCTGCTCACTGTGCTCTCTACTCCTGTCAGCAAATTTGCATATACTGTAGCTCCTGGTGCTGCCTCTCCTTCTTCCAGACTGAGTGGTACTGTACAGGGATAAAAGAAGGATGATGTCAAAACAGATTCAGGTACCTATGTTATTTGTATGTATTGGTGTTTTATATCTGCCTAGATTTCAGCTGTAAAAATACAGGCTTATTGAGTTGGTCACGTATGACAATTTGTAAATGTGTTAATTTCCTTCCTGAATTTAAATACAAAGGATATACTACTTTTTATATTTCATTGGGCCATATCATATAGAACGGGGCCCCTCAATGGCAGACTGCAGTCCAGACACAGACTGAGCAGTGCTTCGGTCTGGACTGCGATCACCAACTTGTGCTGGGTCTCCCCTCCTATCAGTAGAGGTTGTTAGGACCACTGTAATCCTAGCAACCAATGACGTCATTGTGTTCCCCACCTAACATGAAGGAGGATGGAAGAGTATCGTCTCCTGTCCTCTTCAGCAGCCCATAGCAATCTCCGCCTCCTAGCTCCTCCCAGCGCCCCCCTCTCTCTCTTTAAAAATAAATAAATAAATAAAAAATATATATATATATGTATATACACAGTATATACATATACTCTTTATATGTATCACATATACATTTAAATGTATTAAACGTAAAAATTGTTAATGTATTTAAATTTATTAAATTAAACGACACCGGGCTGCCAGCTCTGTTCGAGTATTCTGCTGTCGGCCGCTGTCAGAATACTAAAGAAACAGCGTGGATTCCTTCATTAATTCTCGTAAGCGTTGATGGAGGAATCTGCTCTGTTTTTCTCGTTCAGCCCAAGGGTTGAACAAAAACAAATAGAGCAGTGTATGGCCAGCTTTAGTTTGTAATACTAAGGAACTAAGAAAAAATGTGAGGACAGTAGTATAAAGGGGCACTCTGAGGGCCATACACGTCAATGTGGTGAGTTAATCGCATGCTTCCGTGCGATTAATGGACACTACTGCATACCGCATGCACTACTTTTTTCAACCACATTGCACCACAACAGATGGCATTGCAGTACCAGCCATTGCAGTGAAGTTGAATGCATTGCCACACTGTAACGCGTTGGTGTGAACAGGCCCTTTTGGGGACAACCATTATAAGAGGGCACTCTGATGGAGACAATTAATTATTATTTGCCCACATCGAAATACCTAATTACATTAGTTGCCCCCATCAGAGTGCCTCCTTACATTATTTATAAAAGTAAGGGGCACTCTGATGGGGTGAAGCAATGTAGGGGGGCACTCTGATGGGGATAGCTAATTTAGTTGCCCTCTTTGGAGTTTTCCTCATGCATTTGTTGCATTCACACTAGATGCATTAGAGCTCCTCTGGCTGCTTTTTCCAGCGCAGCCCCAACTCTAGACAAGTCAATTTGCCTGTTTCCAATGGGTGCAGTTCTCACCACCACCATGTTGTGGTTGTGTGTGCTGAAAAAAAGTACTGCATGAGGACCTCAACTGCATCACACTGCGCTGTCCCCATAGAACTTAATGAATTGTTACTCATCACATTTCAATAAAGTTCTAACAAAAAATAATGAAAAATAAACAGTGTGATGTGCCAGGATTGGCTCGTCAGTATTGTACCTGGGAACACACATGGTTATAGATTCATGCATGTACCATTTTTTCTAGTTGCTGCATAATAGTTTCCTATTGTCCGGCGGCTCTGCTGCTGTAAAAAAATTAAAATAAAAAAAATTTAAAATCCCCCGGGCGCTCTGTGATGTCGCCATCTAGGGGCTCATTGTGGTTGGTACAACTTGTTTTTTTTCTGCGAGAAGGTGAAAGTGAAACTTGACAAGAACCACAAACAAGACGACGGCAACCGTTGGAGAGCATAAACATACGTGAGTCCCTCCAATATTGCTAATAATATTCTGTGCAAGTACAGCAGAAATAAATGTGGGTTATGCTGTGGTGGGAGATGTCATTGAAAAGGGATGGGATAAAAAGAGAAGTGTTGCCACACTGGTTCATTTACTAGTTTTAATCCCTTACATATCCCAGATAGCGATGGATAAATTGCTACAAACTTGTGGCAGGGTGAAATTGTAATTTTGTTAACTTGCTGCACATATTCCTGGCAAGTTGTAGACTTGCAGAACACTTGCCGCACAAGTTCTAGTTGACACTTTTTGAATTTGTAGCAAGTTTGCTTGGCAAGTCTACAGCAAGAGTCCTGCAGGTCTTAGCAAGAGCTCTGCAAGCTCGCTGGTCTGGAGACTTGCAATGCAGACTTGCTATAATTGTGCAACAAAATTGTGAAGCTTGGCAAGTCTGCAATAGTTTAGCAAGTCATTTTCAAACTTGCAGCTCAATTGCTTGCTATCTGGGATGTTGGCTGACGAGTGACAGCGCAGGACTAGAAGGATTACTATTATTTTCTTTGATGCCCCTTAACATCTGTGTAGGGCTGCAACGAATGATTATTTGAATAATCGATTAGTTGGGCGATTATTTTTTAGATTACTCGAATAAAAAAATTAAATAAAATACCATCTTTAACCACCTGCTGTCCGGCCGTTGTAATTAAACGGCCGGACAGCGGCTTCTTGAGAGCGCGTGGGCATCTTTAGATGTCCCATCCCGTCCCGCTCGTAGCGGCGGGCACGAGCGGGGAACCGGCTTTGAATGTAAACAGCCAGTTATGGCTGTTTAAATACAAGCATTCGGGCGTCTGTAGAGATGCCCGATCGCTTGAAATATGCGGTCGGGTGTGCGCCCCCTCCGTCGCCGCTGCTGCTGGCGATCCCGGGCTCCGCTGTTCTCCGTGTAAGCGCGGGACCAGGACAGCAGCTCTGCGGCCGGAGATCAAACAGAGCTCAGTACACGAGTTCCGTTTGATCTCCTCTCCTCTTCTGAATGCAGGTAATACACATGATGTAATGTGTATTACATCACTGCCTGCATTCAGTGTCACTCATGCTTCATCAGCTTCTCTGGTGGTCCCAAGGTGACATTAGGGGTCTTGAAGACCCCTGATGTCTCCATAAAGAGGACCTGTTACTGCAAATTGGCTATCACATAGTGAGCTTGTTTGCTCCCTATGTGATGGCAATAATGTTCAGTGAAAAAAAAAGGTTTAAAAAAAATGTAAGTTACAAAAAAAAAATTAATAAATCACATATCAAAGCAACAAAAAAAAAATTAAAGTCCCCCGCCCCCACATGCACACGCAAACATGCGTCAAGCCCGCCTACGTGCGAAAACGCAGATTACATCCATTGCGCCGCACATGTTACATATCTCCCCGAACTTCAGAGTGAGAGCAATAATTTTAGGGTCATCAATCACTGATAACACTAAACTGATGAGCGGTAAAAACTTTTAAAGCGTCGGCTATGGTCAATTTTGAGTATGGTAGTTCTTTGCGATGTAACCACCTCCCGTCCGCCGTACGCTGAAAGACGGCCGGACGGGAGTCTCCTGGATGCGGGTGGGCATCTTTAGACGTCCTTTGTGCCCGCTCGTGCGCGCCAGGGGGCGCTCTCGAGCGGGAAACTGCCAGGATTTTAAACGGCCAGCGATGGCCGTTTACATACAAGCGGTCCGGAGTCTGAAAAGATGCTCGATCGCTTGTATGAAGCAAGTCAGTGTGACCTCTTACTTCTTCTCGCCGTCACCGTTCTCGCCGTCCCCGCGATCCCGGGCGCCATCCATCTCGGGCGATGTGGCCGCTCTGTACACTGAGAACGGAGGGAGTTCATTACAGATCTCCCTCCGCTCTCCTCCCGGTCTCTGAATGCAGGAAGTGATGTATGTTACATCACTTCCGCATTCCCCTGTCACTCTCTGGTACAGAAACCGGAGAGAAGCTGATGAAGCACACCTGTGCCTCATCAGCTTCTCTGGGGGGTCTCTAGGTGACATTAGGGGTCTTAGAGACCCCTGATGTCTCCAAAAAGGGGACCTGTCACTGTAATTTGTTATTACATAGGGGACTTCTTAGCACCCTATATGATAACAATAAAGTTAAGTGTAAAAAAAAAAAGTAAAAAAAAAATTGCTCACAAAAAAAATTTAATTTACACACACACAAAAAAACCCACAAAAGTTTTTTTAAGTCCCCCACGTAGATGAGCAAACATGTGTTAGGTGTGCCTACACGCAAAAACGACGATTGCGCCCATTACGCCGCACATGTTACATATCGCCGTGAACGTCGCAGTGAGAGCAATAATTTTAGGGCCATCAATCACTGATGAGCGCTAAAATCTTTTAAACCAACGCCCATGGCCAATTTTGGCTATGATAGTATTTTTTTGCGATTTCGCGGGCGTGCACAATTTTAAGGCTTGACATGTTTGGTGTCTATTTACCCGATGTTACCTCGCCTTTTATATTTTACCAAAAAAATTGGGTAAAAATAAATGTTTCCTAAAATAATAAAGGGAAAACCGTTTTGTTTTTTTTAATATTTGGTACTTTTTTGTTATATAGTAAAAAATAAAAACCCCAGTGGTGATTAAATACCACCAAAAGAAAGCTCTATCTGTCCCAAAAAATTGTATCAAATTTGTTTCAGTGCAGCGTTGCATGACGGAATAAACGTCAGCTGAAGTACCGCAGCGCTGAATACTGAAAAATGGCCTTGACAGGAATGGGGTGTAAACACCCCCGGTCAGCAAGTGGTTAACTGGTGCGTGCAATTTTAAAGCTTGACATGTTTGGTGTCTATTTACCCGACGTGACCCCGTCTTTTATATTTTAACAAAAAATTGGGTAATAATAAATGTTTTATAACATAACGTAGGGACACAGGTTTTTTTTCAAAATTTTCTGTACTTTTTTCATTATATAGTTAAAAAAAAACCCCGTAGTGGTGATTAAATACCACCCAAAGAAAGCTATATCTGTCCCCAAAACATGGTATAAAATTAATTTCAGTACAGCGTTGCATGACGGAATAAATGTCAAAGTACTGCAGCGCTGAATACTGAAAAATGGCCTGGCCAGGAAGGGGGTGTAAACACCCTGGTCAGCAAGTGGTTAAAATAAAATACACAAATACAGTGCGATACCATGTGTCCCAATGCGGGCAATCACACTGTGGGTGGGAGGCACGTTTGGGGTCCATTTAAATTAATGGCACTGCAATGCACATCCCGTAGCAGAATTTGTCAGGCTGAAACCGAAATTGACTTTTTTTCCCACCTTTTATCATTTAAAAAAACCAAATGGTATTGTAAGCACATGGCGCTTGAATAGCTTCAGCCAGCGAATAACAGCTGCCAGTGGCAAGATTCCACAGACTGCAGCTGAACATAAATACAGCAGGTAGTGGGCGGGTGCAATAGCCAGCCTGATATTGGCCATTTCAAATTGCAATAGCCAATAGCAGGTTGGCTATTGCACCCGACCACTACCTGCTGTGCCCTCCTCCTAGCGTGGAGGAGAGAGCTAGGGGATCTAATCAACTAATCAATAATGAGAATAGTTGACAACTATTCTTATTATCGATTATTAACTATGAATCGATTCGTTGGTTGCAGCCCTATATCTGTGCGTTTGGATGTGGTGCGTCAGGGGAAAAAAGTGCATGTGCTGCACATGTGTTGCAGCACACAATGTAAGGAAATGCACCATAGTGCTTTGCTGTGCACTGTGTGTTACAAATGTGCAAATCATGTAGAGATCCATTTGGTTATATTATCTTTTGAGTCCAGTCAAATCCTCATTAGATTTTAAGCCCTGATGAAGAGGGAGTGTTGTTACCCCCAAAACATTTTCACGTTTTGTTTTGGTGCCCTTTATTTCTGAACACATTCACTTTTTAGGCATTGGCAGCCCATTATTTTCAAGGGGAGCCATGAAAAGTATAAAGAAAACCACATTTAGAACATGATCAACGATTTTTTTTGTTTCTTAAAGCCCAACTCCTTGGGTAAAAAGGTAGATTTCAGGACCCTGTGTGGACTCCACAGGACCCAAGTTGTAGGTATCTAGTGGTTCGTTTATTAATTAATTATTGTTTTATTTGTGTAGTTGTCTTTGGTGGAAAATGGGAAGGAAATGTGGCTCTTTCTCAGATGTCACACGGGGAAAAAAGTTCAGTGAAAGCCTAAATTGTTTGCTTATTCCAAATGCCAATAAAAGAAAACGCATAACCTAGAGAGTTTCTCCAGTGCGCTTTATAGTATCACAGTGAGTACAGAATTAGCATGCATCTAAAGTGAAAACTGATTGCAACGATATTGTACCTCTGTACTTATTGTCTTATTGATGTGTATCCAGTTATGTTGTCTGACATTCACAATTTAGCTTAGAGATATCCCCTTAGTGATAACCATTTGCTCCTTCACACCTACCAACTAAAAATTTTGTTTAGTTTCTGATCCCTTCAGATTTTTATTTTTTTTTTATTCTTTCAGATCAGAGATTTGATTTGGTTTCTTATTCAGATTTTGGATCTGTCCGAATTTTGGTTTCAGAATAAAGTCACATGACCATGCCTGTAATGCAACCCCCAACAGCAAACACGCACAAAAAAATCTGATTGGCCAGAGAACAGTCACGTGTCCGATTTAGTTTTGTTTTGAACAAAATTTTCATTAACCTCCCTGGCGGTATTCCCGAGTCTGGCTCGGGGTTAATTTTCAGTACCGAGAGCGGTAACCCCGAGCCAGACTCGGGATTGCGCAAAAGTGTCACTTACCTTGTCCCTGCGAGTCCGCGGTGTCCTCTGCTGTGTGCGCTCGGCCGATGCCATTTTGGCATGCTAAAATCCAGCATAATCATACCGCCAGGGAGGTTAAAGGAGGATTTGGATTTGTTTGCACTTGGACATTTTAGAATTGTGAAGTTCGGATGCATCTGAAATTCGTATGAATATCCATTTAGAACTAAATAAAATGTATATGTCTACCAACCAGTAGGTTGCTGTGGCTTTAGGTTTTAGGTCTACCTATGCCTGACAAGGGCCCCCAGTAGGTTTGATTAAAAAAACTGAACAGCTTTAAAAAAAATGATTGATTAATGTAAGTGCCATACCTTTAGACAATCTAGCCTTCCCCCTTCAGAAAAATCCCGAACGCGCTACCTAAGGCCCGGTTCACACCTGGGCGTTCTGTAGCGCGTTCGAACGCTCTGCAAAACGCTCAAACACCGAAATACCATTATTTCCTATGGGTATGGTTCACACCTGGGCGTATTATAGGCCGTATGAACGTGCTACAAAACGTCCTACGCCCAAAGAAGTACAGGAGCTTCTTTGGGGCGTTTTTGTCGCGCGTTTCCATTGGGATACAGCCGCGGTAGCCCCGGAAACGCGCGTTTGTCGCGCGGTTTTTTACCACGAATTGCGGTAAAAATGTGCGTCACGAAACGCGCGACAAACGCGCATATTCGATACGCCTAGGTGTGAACCCAGCCTTATAGTGATCATTGTACTGCCTTGTTCCAGGAAGCTCACTCCCAGTATCACAGGAGCATGCACTCTCTCTGTTTTAAAAACCACACATATGCAGTGCACGCTCTCTCCCCTGTCTCAGCAACACTGAGCTAGTTGTGGAAATAATTGCACCCCTTCCTTAGAGTGGGAAACGCAGGGGTTTCCTTACACTATGTATATATTAGTAAATTAATGCATTTTCATTACTTTTTTTTAGGATTTTAAAGTTTAATCATGGATTCTCATCAAGCTAGTGAGAAATCGGTTAAAGAAAAAATAAATAAGAAGGTGAGTGAACTATGGACTTAAGAAATAAACCTGTACGTTATTTAATGCATTATTGCAATGGCAGGCACTTGTGTGTTGTGCCATTCTTCCACCAGGAGGGAAGATATATACCCAGTATTACAGATTACAAGGGAGTGTGTGACTCCAGGCTGTGTGAAAGTGTTGGTGCTTAGCTTTTGGATTCTCAGGCACCCAGCACTCCTACATGGGGGGAGGCAGGGAGAGAGTTCTCAGCCTTGGGTGATCTATGATTCTTCTGTTATCTCCCAGAGAGCATGGAGTGGTGGGGGAGTGCAGGGAAAGGCTTAGTGGTTAGCACTTCTGCCTTGCAGCACTAGGGGGGGCACTACGGGGGGTATTGGTCCCTGTTCCGAACCCCGTTCAGGACACTATGCAATAAGTTTGCATGTTATCCCTGTGCTTGTGTGATTTTCACCTGGGTACTCCAGTTTCCTCCCACATTCTAAAGACATGCAGGAAGGTTAATTGACTCTTGTCTAAACTGGTCATATATGTGTGTGCAGTAGAGACCATAAATCGTAAGCTCCTTGAGGGCAGGGACTGATGTGAATGTGCAGTATGGAAATCGCTGCGTAATTTGTTGGCACTTTATAAGTGCTAGTAATAAATATAAGCTGTAGGGTCAGTTGTAAAGTGAATCTGTTGGTTTGTTCTGTTTGGGCAAAACAAAGGGTCACTTTATATACCATAAAAGATAAAACTTCCTATAAATAAATTCTAATGACTCCTCGTGCACACGGGCTTCAGCTTACTATAAGCAGAGTAAAAAAATGCATGAGGGTGAGCAGAGTGAATATCGAGTTTTTGGCAAGCTTTTGCAAAGCATTTGTGAATGTGAAACAAAGGTCTTAGGCTAGGTTCACACCTAGGCGATTGAGGTGGTGAGCTGTTTTCGCGCGGTTTGTGCGTGTTTTTGTTTGCGCGATTTGGCTTTGAAAACCGCGTGGTTGTCGCATGGTTTTCAATGCATAGAGATGTCTTTGGGACCCAAACCATGCAACAACCTCCTGAAAATAGCTCCTGCACTTTTTTTGCGACAGACGATTTCTATCGCGTGACAAATCGCACATGTGTGAACAGCTTCCATAGACTTGAATGCAAATCTCTGTTTTGGGCGATAGGTGTATACCTAACCTTACTAGGATTGCTGACTGTCACTTTAAAAAAGCTGCGAGCAGGCTTCAGCAGGCTGTCACCAAGTTTCAAGTTGTGCTAAAGCTTACTGAAGTTTGATAGCAGCTTGTTTAAAGCGACAGTCATCACCCCCATTAAGTTCTGTGTTTCCCAGACTGGAGCTGAATGGTGCTTTAAAAGCTTCAACTAAGCCTGACAAAAGCTGTGCAGATGCTCTGTAAAAGCTCAATGTTCACACTGCTCTTATATAAGCTAAAACTTGCATGAACTAGGTCTAAATGTCATTATTTGGGCTGCAGAGTACAGGTTCCGGTCTTTTAAAACAAGTCACTGTTTTATGCATGTACCATAATGTGGACCTTGGCCTGATTCAACCGACCAAGGTGACTGATTGGAGATTGTTTATGGCTACAGTAGGGGGCAATAATGAACATCTCTGTCAGTGATGCAATGGCAGTCTTTCCCTTTTCTCATGGAGGGTAGTATTTGACTTTCTGTACAAGGGTTCACTTTGTCATCTGAATTACATGACACGTAGTACCTCAGCGTTACTGAGGACAGGCAGATGTCTTACCGCCCAGCCAAAAGCTGATTTGGGATCTTGTCATTATTTGGAATTAAAGAAGAGCTCCAGGACAATTTTTATTAACCCTTGCAGTGGGGCTACCCCCTCATTGCAAGGGTTAAGTGCTCGGTTTTGATATTTGTTAGGTTTACAAATATCAAAGTTATACTCACCCAAAGCTCTGAGCTGGCCAGCTGTCAGTGTTCCCACCAGCCTGTCTCCTTCTACATTCCTCATGTCTGTGCACAGTGTATAGAACGTGATGATTTATGGAACCTTAGACTACTGAACTGGAGCGGGCTGGAAGGACTGGTCTAAGAACAAGCCAGCTCCACAGTTCAGGCAAGTATAACTTTTTTTTTTTAACCTCAGACAAAAACGAGCAGTTAAACATTTTTTTCTGGAGTTCTTCTTTAATAAACAGTAAGAGCTTTACTGAATGGAGATTGTTCATATTGAGCCACCATTTCACTCTGTGGAAAGATACTTTCTCAAGCAAATGCATTTAATTTGTAGATGTTGAACATTGCATTGAAATAAAATGGAAACACTTATTTTCCCTTTCACATTTTATTTATGTTCTAGGATGACAAGAGGAGCTCAGTGGTCCTCCATAGTGGTTGGCTCGCACTATTAGGATCCTTAGCTTTACTTTCAGGTAAATGTATTCCTATTCAAACCTCAAATAGACACTGGTTTTATATTTCTAATTAAAAGAACAACGCAGTGTAAAACACTTTCAGATTAATTTGAAGCCCAAGGCCTTTAAACACAAGAAAAACAGCACTTGCTGCAACACTCTTCTAGGTTCCTTTGAGCTCGGGAGGTCCATGGGGAGGGGCACCTCATCAAGTCACCCTGGGCTTACAGAAGAGTTCTGCAGAGAATGACGCTGTGTAATTATGTGAGCGTGTTTTCTGCAGCATTCAGGACCACTCACCAGCAAGGGCATAAGTGGTGGAAGAGGATCCATGACATCACGTGATGTTGAAGACGCCTGAAAAAAAGATTTGTAGAAAAAAAAACTTGGTGTGGTCCAGAAAGTCGAACTTGAAGATGGGGCCTCTTTTTCAGCTGGAATTGAAAAGCAAACACCACTATCCATTAAAAAAACCTAATACACTTTGCAGTTAATCATTTCTCTGTCCACTGCTCTAAGACTTTTTATACATAGAGTGAATATTCTTCTTAGTTACTGCATTATCTTTTGTACACTTAGGCAATGAAGTATAATCATACAGTATGAAAACTCAAAAAATACCCAATGTTAAAGTGGAACTCCAGACACAGGCATCTTCATAGATTCTTAAGAAAAAAGTTACTTCTGGTCATGTGTGTTAAAATAGCAAATTGGTTTATTGGAATGTTTCCTGGTAGCCAGATAGGGCTTAAATGGTTGAGCACCTTAATTTGGATCCTGTAAATTTTGTTTGTATATGCAACACTGATGGATCTGTAATCCCAAGTTGTAATACTAGGTTGTACTGTATTTACGTTTCATATTTGAAAATTTAAGAAAATCAATAAACATTGATTGAACAAAAAAAAAAGCAGATTGGTCTTGGATACTGTATAATTCATTCATTTGTAAATGTAATATGCTGCAGCCAGCATTGTACTTTCTGCTCCTCCTCTCCCCTTGGCCGTTCATAGAACGCCTTGTATTTTATGAACCTTTCACAAAATACATGGCGTTCTGTATATGGACAATAGGATAGGAGGTACAGACAAATGGCACAGTCTGTGTTTGGGGAATACATCTGTACGTTATACGCAGCTTTATACAGAGTAGTAATGTGTGCCCACATATGGCCGTGCACAGCCATTTATATCTACGGGGGGCTTAGGTACCAGTTGTCTATCCCAGTCACAAATAAAATCAATAAATTACACATTATTCCCCTATATGCGCCCATGTGCATGAGCCTTTAAATGTTTAAAATGGCTTACAGGTCCGCTTAAATCCACTCAAAACAAAAAATTTAA
Organism: Nanorana parkeri; assembly: GCF_000935625.1. Classification (NCBI taxonomy): domain Eukaryota; kingdom Metazoa; phylum Chordata; class Amphibia; order Anura; family Dicroglossidae; genus Nanorana; species Nanorana parkeri. Next base: position 219,847 of record NW_017306294.1, on the reverse strand, counting down.
AAAAGGCAGCGTATAAAAATAGAACAATAATATTAAACAGTACCACCACTAGTGACTCCAATCTTTTTACCATATTTCCCCACTGTAGTCACAAGTGCGTCCCCATTGCTCTGGGGGGTGGGGGATAGGGAGGGTAAACACAGGCATCCAACGAAGCCAGACTTCTAGCTCTGCAGGAGAGAAAAGTCTTAAATCATCAGTCTCAGGGAAGGTATATTCCATGTATACAAACTGACAAAAACTGCCCTCTTCTAGCCTGATTTCCCCACTGGAATCTATTTTAATTGTTACATTTTCAGTCCATAATGGAACTTGATTTTTAAAGATCTTACTTTATAAAATTCACATATTTTCTGCATTTATTAATAATTATAATTTGGGAATAAAAGTAGCGGTTGCAGGTAACCATGGAAGCCAGGGAGATATCTACAGGAGAAATCATGTTACCCTTGTTACTAGTGTTTACAAACAGAGGAGAACACAACATATTTAAGTGAGCGGATTTTAAATTTATATATACCTTTTATATTTCAGGTTCTCGAAGCTTAGATATTAAAGGTGAACTGCACAAAGATGTTATCTTGCCTTGTGTAGTGGTCTACAAGGATGAATTTAATTACAGTATATTAGTGGTGAATTGGCAGAGACCAGAAAATGATACTCTGGTCCATACCTTTTTTCATGGTTCCAGTCATCCTGAGTATCAGGATGCTCACTATCAAGGACGTACCCAGATTTTCTATGGCTCACTACCTAATGGAAACGCATCTTTACTTCTGAGGAACCTTACTAAATCAGATGCTGGAAGTTACATCTGTCATGTGGTTCTAAAACAGTCTAGTGGATCTCTCACTCAATATGTCAACCTTACAGTTGATGGTAAGATTTTGAATTCAGAGGAAACTAGTTATGATTGGGCTTATGCCAAGATCTGACCTTGTAGTCTTCAATTACAATAATTCTGCGAGGTTGTATTAAAGTGACCCTGTCAAATCATGAAATATATTTTTCAGTTTAAATAGATTGGAGAAGGGTTAAAACATCTGTTAAGCTTGTACTGCTGTGTCTCTGATGCAGGGATCCTCCCTTGCTTACTATGCCATGAGACTTTAACGGGTCTATTTATAACTCTTCTGCCCAGCTTTAGGCGGGGCAAATGCCATTCACACGGCATTCCTGCTACTAGATGGAGTTCAAGAGCATATGAAATTCCTAAGCTCCTTGGCTCCATCTAGTGCCAGGATTCTCCCACCATATGACTAGGAGGAAGAGTTAAAAATAGATAAACTTCCCACTTCCCTCCATAAATTCTCTTCATATTGGTATGGGGAATCTGCTAAGCAGCCAGATACACTGTGTTAGGATCCAGAGCGCCTCCAGGTGGCGCTGGAGCTAAGCCCTGCAGTTTCCGTACTCGCCTGCGGGGGTCTCCAGGCAGCCAGGAACTGCTAGGTACCAGACCTCCACTGGGTGGTGCTGGAAACTGCAACTCCAGTGCTCACCTGCAGGTGTCTCCTAGCTGCCACCAATCCACCACCTGGTGCTCCCTGGGAGGTTACTTAAAGTGACATTAAACCCTCAGATTTTTTAACATAAAACAATAGTGTAATGTGTGCCTTACTGTAATCCATGGTTGTTTCCCTTCTCTTTGCTGCTCTTCCTTTTAAATCCTCCTGTCTTCTCATGCTGGACAGAACTTCCCTTTTCAGCTCAGGGCCTCTTCCTGTAGTGCTGGCTCAGATTACAAGCCTATGCAAATGGATACACAGACACCGTGTATCCATTCCTGAGACAAGGCAGTCTGCTGCAAAACAGAAGTTCTGCAGAGCATGAGAACAGATACAGATTTAAAAGACAGAGCAGCAAAGAGAAGGGAAACAACCATGGATTACAGTAAGGCACACTTTACAGTATTGTTTTATGTTACAAAATCTGAGGGTTTAATGTCACTTTAAGTCCTCCCTGCAGTAAGGTCTGCGGCTCAGTATTGTTTCCTGTTAAGCCTGAGTCCCCTGTCCTGTAACCTGCTTCTGTTCCCGAGTCCTGTATCCTGTGTATGTTCCCTGCTTGTTGTCCAGAACCGTGACCTGTTTATGTTCCTGAGTCCTGTTAGCTCCTTGTACCCTGACCTTTTTTGTCCCTTAGTTCCCCTGGTGTTTTGCTTTGCTCTCTGGGTGTGCTTGCCTGTTTCTTCTTGCATGTGGTGTTGTTTAGATGTAGTTGGTTGCTAAGACTTGTTTCTGTTTGTATTATTCTGGTTGGCATATTAAAACTGTATATCATATATTCTGCCTTGTCCTGTGTGGTCACGTGTTTGGTCTGCCTGTGTGGGTACCTGCGCAGGTGTGGGGTCACCTGTGCCGGTATCCCTGACACACTGTCACCTGTTTTAATGAACTCCTCAATGGGATACATAAAGAATGTACAGAGATTGCATTCTCTTTTTTCCTGGCTTATTTTAATAGGTACTATAGTGTATACATACATTTTTATGAATACATTTTTTCTAAATAGTTTTATTCTCTTCTCATTTTAAGTTTTACTTTCAGATGTGCACGTAGCTGACATGAAAAACGGGACACCCATTGTTGCAATACTGGTACCGCTAACGGCATTGGCTATAGCAATGGTAGCAGTACTAGTATGGTTTTGTCGGATTAAGAAATACAGAACAAAAGATGAAGGTAACCTACACATCTTCTAATATACAAATTGTATTGTAATATACTGTGTGCATTGATATTTTTTTCCATTTAAGAAGAGCTTGTTCGAATTAGGAAACTATTGATATTTGCCATCAGGTGTGAACTATTCTAAATAAATGAGAAATGGAAGCAGATGTGTTTTCATATGGAAAGACAACCACTGATCTTTGCTATTAACACTGTCCAAAGTGATCATGTTTTTGTTAGAGTTATTGAAATGAAGTAAGGCTTTCATTAACCAAGTGTAGTAAGCAAAAATGACACATCCAGTATATAAAAAAATGAGTATTGTGGGTTGGATTCATACATATTTAAGATTTGAACCAAATCTCCCTGTGTTGGGTAAGAGAACCAAAAGCAACCTGGCTGACATGGGACAAGCATATGTTGGTGAGAAGGAGCACATATTAACCACTTGCTGTCCAGAGCATTTTCTTACTATTTGCACACATGTGATAAAATATAAATTTTTGGCTAGAAAACAGCTTCAGACCCCCAAACAATGATATATGTTCTGAAAGCAGAGGCACTGTGGAATAAAAAAAAATGCTAGTTGCAATTTTTTATGTTGCACGGTATTTGCGCAAATGTTTATCAAACCAATATTTTTACGATAAAATAAACTTAATTAAAATTGAGTGCACAGAAACATAATATAATACTAAATTGTTTGGTAAAATATAAAAGATGGGGAAATGTCACTTAAATAGATACCAAGACATAAAATTGCGTTCACCCGTGAAGCCGCAAAAAACTTAAATACCCCAAATTTCCCATGGGGAACACTTTAAATGCTTTTACCGCTCATCATTTTAGCGCTAACAGTGATTAATGGCTCCAGAATTATTGCTCTTACTCCAACATTCGCAACGATATGTAACATGTGTAGCTCAATTGTTGTTTTCGCACGTAGGCGCACATAAGTGTATTTGCTTGTGTATGTGCGTGGGGGGCGGGGGACGTTAAAAAATTTTTTTTACATTTTTAAACATTTTTTTTTTACACTAACCTTATTGCTATCACATAGGGGGCTTTCAGACCCCCGAATGTCACCTAGGGACCCCAAAGAAACTGAGGAAGCAGAGATCTGCTTCCCCAGCTTCTTCTCCTGGATCTAAGAGCCGGAGAATGTAAACAGTGACACCAGAAGTGACACACAGCCGTGTTCTTGCTTTAACCACTTCTGCGGGCCGCCATATATATACGTATTGCGGCCCGCAAGTGGTTAAAATCTTCTCATCCATCAAGCTGATGTCTGTCTGAAAGGGTAAGCCCATTGTCCACTTTCACAAGTGAATTTGGGAAAATAGAATCCCCCCCCTCCCCCCATACTTACCTTTCTGCAAACGCTCCTTCTCTTCCGCCGCCACGGGTGTACTATCCATACCCTGTACTGCCATATAGTGTAGCTCAGGGCTATGGATTTTAAATTTCACTTGCATATGATGAGCACGTATCGGTCAGCACAGTCACCTGACTATGATGACCATTGAGAAGCGCTACTTAGCAAAAAGCGCTTCTTACTGGTCAAGTGTGGTTAGAAGTCAGTCAAGAGATCGCACTGATCAATGAATGCTCGCCATTTGCAAGCAAAATTAAAAATCCATAGTGCAGGGCTGCACAACACGGCAGTACTGGGTACAGATAGTGTTGAGGGGATGGAATGTTTGTCAAAAAATAAGTATGGGTGGGGTAATTCCTTTTTCCAAAATTTACTTGGTAAAGTGGACTTACCCTTTAGGGAAAACAATATGTATCTCCTTATTATGGAAGGTTTAAACAACTTGGAACATTTAATAACTTACCAGTCCTGAGATAAGACAGCTGCATTAGTGTTTTTTTGGGCTAAAAACATTTTCAGCAAGTACAGAAAATACACGTTGATCAGAAATGTTGTGTCTTTGCCACATACTGTGAGCTGCACTGCAAACAACTATTCCCATTGAACCTCATGTAATGGAAATAAACAAAGGCAGACTATAAGAAGTCCAGCCTGGGTAGCAATCATGGCTGACTCCATAGATAGAGTGAAGGAGTAAATGTAGCAACCCAGGGACAAGGAGTGTGTTATTCACAGAAATAACAGGTGAAAATATAGCAAAAAAGCCTGACCAGAAAACTAATGCAGCAACCATATCTAAGGACTGCTGAGCTGCAATGTATTAAATTTTTTTGATTGAGATATTTTTTTAAGACAATACCAGTGTAGCTAGAGTCTTTATAGCATTTTTGGTCCCTCCAACTTCCTGATGTTCACTAACTGTGAGGCAATAGTAAATGAACTTTAGGGTGTAAAATTAGAAATTATTTGGAGGTTATTGTAGAAAGCCTGATCTGTGGCCTAAAGCAGTTATTGAGACGCTAGCCTATTTACTCAAGTCTAAAATGACCAGAGGTGGGGCATTGTAACTTTATTGGTAGGGCATCCTGACATAGGAATAAATAATAGGAAAAGCCCTATGAAGGATATGTAGTGGATAGGTATGTCATTTCTTTTGGGAAGGCTTTGCCTCCCTGTGCCTCCCCATGTTGGCAGCTCTAGAAATAATAGGATACTTCTGACTGATTGTTATTGACAACACTTAACATATCACTTCTACAATGCACAGATGAGAATTAACTATTTAACTTACCATGAAACATGGTGAGAAGTTTGTACCAGATACTATCCTTTAGGGCAGTCTTTCTCAACCGGTGTGCTGCACCACCCTGCGGTGCGTTCTGGTTTTGTCAGGGGTGCCTTCAAATGTTTGAACAGTATCATGCATTTCCATGGTGCAGGCAAGCTGACCACCAGCAACATGGAAACGCATGAGTATAATCCAGGGCAGGCTGCTTTAAGGACCTCCCCCAGCATTTAAAAGAGTACAGAAGTCCGCCTCCGTCCAGAGCTGCTCCGTCTCCCACCCTCTACAATGCTGTCGTAGCCATACTGCGATTATGATTATAAGGGAGGACTTTCATGTGAAGGGGGCTTCTGATTTAAATGTAAAGGGGGGCTAATCAATTTTTCCATTTACTTTTTTACATTTTAGACCAGGGTACCTCGAAATTTTGCATTCTTTTAAAGGGTGCCGCCACTGAAAAAATTATGTAAAGGAGGGATCCTTATGTAAATGATGAGAAGAAAGGGTCCCACTATAAAGGGGGGGCTCCTGATGTAAAGGGTGCTCATGATTGAAATGGGGACTCTAATGTGAAAGGAGGAACAACACATCCTTTTTTTTGTTTGCATTAGTTCCCTCCAAATCCATACCAGACCTCTATCTAGGACAAGACTCTGATCTTGATGCCTGCTTCCTGCTGCCACAGACAGTAAAGAAAATACATTTTTGGACTACTAGTATGCAAATGTGACCTAATTAAAACAAAAGCACATTAGTAAATGGGTTTTTAGAATTGTGTGTATGGGAGTGAATGAGGGAAAACTATTAAAACGTTGCAATAAGACCCAGTAATCTCTAGTTACATATCTGATGATAATATGCAATATTTTGTTTTTCAGAGGCTACGCGTTTGATTGAAGACAACCCAGGTAAGAGATGATGTGTTTGTGACATTTATGACTTACATTTCAGTCTATGGAAAAACAATTTTGTATCTAGTTAAATGTTAGACATATACTAGAAATACAATAAGCTATTTTTAAGTGGACTGCTTAGCATAAAGTAATATTGTAAGGAAAATAGGAGAAAATGTATTTAATCTCACTACATTCAGACTCACTATTGCAGATTTCCCTGCTATAATCCACTAATGTTAATATGTGTGATCCGCACACTGGACTTGTTCACATAAAGTTGTTAGATCTGCTGCACATTCATAAAGACTACACATTGGAAGGGTCATCTGCAACACACGCAGTGTGTGTGTGTATATATACCAGTCATGGCCAAAGATATTGAAATTTGGCGCCCCTGCATTTCTGTCAGATAATACACCACTTCGCCCAGAAAATTGTTGCAATTACAAATGTTTAGACATTCTCATGTTTATTTTTTTAAATAACTGAAATCAATGGCTTCCTGTAACCATCAATGAGGTTCTTACACCTCTATACAGGAATTTTGGAGCACTCTTCTTTCGCCAACTGCTCCAGGTCTCTCAGATTTCCCAAATGCTGTTTTGAGATCTTTCCACAGGTGCTCTATGGGATTCAGATCTGGACTCATTGCTGGCCAGTCCAGTACTCTCCAGCGCTTTGTCTGAAACCATTTTTGGGTGCTTTTTGATGTGTGCTTTGGGTCGTTGTCCTGCTGGAAGACTCATGACTTCTGACAGAGACCCAACTTTCTGACACTGGGCCCTACATTGCACCCCAGAATTCTTTGGCAGTTTTCAGAGTAATAATATGCCATGCACAAAGTCAAGACATCCAGTGCCTGAAGCAGCAAAGCAACCCCAAAACATCAGAGAACCTCCACCATGTTTGACTGTAGGGACTGTATTTTTTTCTTTAAAGGCCTCATTTCTTTTTCTGAAAACAATAGAATGATGGGCTTTGCCAAAAAGCTGTCATTGTGTTTCGTCTGTCCACAGCACATTCTCCCAAAAAGATTTTGGCTTCTTCAGGTAAGTTTTAGCAAACTCCAATCTGGCTTTTTTATGTTTCTGTGTCAGCAGTGGGGTCCTCCTGGGTCTCCTACCATAGTGTCCCTTTTCATTCAGATGGCGACAGATAGTGCGAGCTGACACAGTTGTACCCTGTGCGTAAAGGTCAGTTGGAATTTGTCTGGAAGTTGATGGAGGGTCTTTATCCACCATTCGAACAATCCTTTGTGGCAATCTTTGATCATCACAGGAGTGAGCTTGGAGCCGTGGCTACCTAAAAAATAAAAAAATAAAATAACAATCAAAAACAGGCAGTACATTGTTTTCATTGAGTTGGCTGCAATTTTTGCTTATATTATAAGAAAGAGCAGTAAATCACAACTATGTAAGGACCATGGCTGCTCCTATGTGCAATGTACAATTAGAAACCATACATAGAAAAAATCTGTTTATTTAAAATATATCACTAATTCTGGTCTATTTCACATGTAGTTCTGTTTTTTTTTTTGGGGGGGGGCTGAGAAATGGCCCTATCATGACAGGCTATGGCACTAAACACACACGGAAGATTAGTAATATTACATACATTCAATGTATATGCAAACATACAGCATCAGAAAATGGGCTCGGGTATAGCAAAGATACCTCTGGATGAAAGTGGCAGCCAAGACCAGTTGCAAGGGACCATGGGGATGGACATAGGTGTGGCGTCCATCCTGATTCTGATGAGCTGAAGACTGGGTCACCAGTGATTAGGAGATCCCCCAACCAGCAATCAACCAGCCTGAGAAGCATCTTCTTACAGGCAAAGTCAGTGGTGTTACACTGGAACGCAATGTCAGCTTAGTGGTTTTCTAATCGGTATGTAAGCGGACCTCTAGCTACCTATGAGCTGTTGGATGCCTCACCTGGCTGTATCTTATGTTGTTTACCTATCCCTGAGCTAATGTTAACTAGAGAATCCCAGACCTGAAGAGACAGCAGCTACTTAGTCATTGGAGCTGCAAAAAACCCTCTATTTTAGGTCCACATAATATACTATAATGTAACCACTACATACAGCAGCACTGACCTAGCACATGGAAGATAATAATAGCAAAGAGATACTTCTGTCACCAGACTTGCAAAATAAAGGGACGGTTCTCACCATAGCATTACGGTAAAGGTATGGTACCTGTGCATTTAGTGCACACACTATCAACCAGTGCAGTGCACCATACCATTAATTTGAATGGCACCCCAATGCACCTCCAGGTGGGCATGTGTCGTGGCGCAACATGCAGTACCACAATACATGCAGTACTCTTTTCACTACATAGCAATGCACAGTATTGTGGTACCGCTGTGCTGCAACACACTACCGCAGGGAGGTGTATTGGGATGTCATTCAAGTGAATGACTACTCAACGCACCAGCTTAACTAGCATGCAGCGCATTGCACTGTGCTAAAGCATGTGCTAAACACTGAGGTACCGTGCCTTTAGCACAGAGCTATGGTGTGGACTGGCCCTCACACATAAGTTATGTGCAGCAGCAGTTAAAAGATTAGGACATGGGGACACTTGCCTCTGGTCTGTATAAAATACAGCAGCAGCTCATACATGCAGGGATATGTAGTCCAATATTGTCTAAACTCCCTGGAAACCTTCCTATATAAAATTATCACAGTCCTCCAGTCTGGGGTTCCTGACCCAAAGGCAGGGAAAAGGACATGTTGACCCTGAAGCAGGAAGTGCTTGTCTGTACCCAACAAACTCAACAGCTGTTTACAAATACAGACAACAAAGAAGCAACTCCATACACAGACATAAAAAATCATTAAAAACAACATACATTCTCTTTAAAACCCTATCCTGCACTGTGTGGCAGCATCAGAAGTAATACCATCTGTCCATAGTTGGGAATTCTGCTTTAGTACAAGGATACTTCATGCTGTAAAAATCTTTTCTCAAAGGTTTTCTACCAAGCCTGCCACCCCAAGTAATGACTTAACTATTATGTGGTTCACCCCTTTCCTTTATTTTGTCTTATAGACCCAATAAAGAAGTACAGAGAATACATGGAGCCCAAAATTACTGGCTGTAAAGATCTCTTTGACAGGCAGCTACTTGTTGTGGAAGAAAGTCTTTTTTCCATGTCTGAGTTAGATAATATCAGTTTCAGAGACCAGCAAAAAAATATGAATGCAAAAGAGTTGTTCACAATAGAAAACCAACAGCTTATGTCGAAAAGAATGCTTCTTGATGGTGATGTTGGGACAGGAAAAAGTTACTTCTGCAAATGGCTAGAAATGGAATGGGTGAAGAAAGGAAACACACTGTACCAATGTATAACGTATGTGTCTGGCAAGAAGATAAATAAGAAAGATGAAAAAACAAGTGTGAAGAAAATTTTGGAACAAAAATGCAAGGATCTTTCTGACGTTCTTCGCATGCCTCGTGTTTTGCTCATTCTTGATGAACTTGATGACCTTGTGTATGATGCAAACATTACCGATACTGATCTGCCTCTTGACAAAGATAATAATCTGGATATTGATACTCTTTTGCCATTGAACACCTTGATAGAAAACATCATTAACAAACATTTGCTTCCTGAAACCGATGTATTACTTGTTTCTCGTCGTGACTCACCAATCAGCAAACTCTGCACGTCTACATTTGTACTTCAAGAGTTCAATGGTGTTGAAGCCTACAATGTCTATGACACAGTTGGCCGACTGTCAGCTGATAAATATAAAACTATGAAAGATATTTCCTACAATCCTGCTTTTGTTTTAATGTTGTGTAATTTCAACAGATGTGCTGAAAAAGTACAACTCACCAGTCCTCATGAGTTGGTAATCTTTTTCCTTCAACAGTATTTAAAAGAATTGTATGGTGAGGGGGGACATGTGGAAGAACAAATTCTACAACTGGCTAAGGAATCATATGAAAACCTTATCAAAGGAGAGCAAAATAAAATTGAATCTACAAGCCAATGGAAACATTTTCTGATTTTTTTCAACAGCTCAACATTTAAATATCAGTGTAAATACTTGAGAGATATGTTAGCTGCCCTGCACTGCGTATGGCAGTCAAAGATGGGAGAGAGCTTAAAAGACTGCTTAGACTTCTGGCTGTTTGGGGCTCATATAGGAAGAAAACACATCTGTCCATTGCTCTCCCCTGTTGCCAAAGAGCACCACACAAAATACTATAATTTTACAAGGTTCTTCATGAGACTTCTGCCTTATCCAGATTATAACAGCCTGTGTAACAACACTCCAAATTTGGATGATAACCTACGCAAATTACTCAGAGATTATTTCAAAAATATTCTGAAGGATCATAATGAGAACTTTGACAAGCTTGCAGTGGTTCACTGTGTTTTTGAACTCCATGATGATTATGTGACTAAGGCATTTTCTTCCATTGAACATTTCTCCCTTATGAACACACCACTGAATTCCTTAGATATCCGATCCATTGTGTACTGCTTTAAAGACGTAAAGCTTCAGAAATTCGATTTGAGGTTATGTGCTCTTACGGGCGAATACGTGAAACAGATGAAAAATATCATCAAGAACACAGGCTATGTCTTGTAAGTTTTTACATTGTCTTTGTCATTCATTGCAATGTCATTTTTAGTACTGCCATAAAGCACTTTACTAAGAACATAATGAGATTGATTTACTAAAGGAATATGGAATGTTTGCTCTGAAAAGTAAAGTTTTACTTTGCTCAAGATATATATGTGTCTTTCTATAAGTGTTAACAAAAGTTTTACTTTGCATGGAAATTTTCATTTGTTTAGTGAATGTGGTGACAATTAACTTTGCAAAGAATAGCTAATTACATACAAGTAAACTACAAAAACAGGGTTTTGCACATGATTGGATGATTTAACTCAGCAGAGCTTCACCTCATTCGCTATGTTAAGAACAAATTTCCTAGCAATGTAACTTTGTTAAGTGAGCAGCCTATACGCCTCAAGTACACCAACCCCAATGGCTCCTGTATTGTACTATACAAAATCAGTATCAATCGCAATACCTAAACATCATGGCTCTACTGAGCTTAGCAAACTTTTCTTTTTACAAAAATACATGTTTGATATGCCAGATTTGTTGTTTTTTTTTTGGCATTGGTTACTTGTTAGTTAGGTGGCCTCATTGAAGAGCACACGCTAGAACCATGTGTTTATCTAAAACATTTAATGTCTATAAAAAAAATGAAGGAGAATTGCTCATGTTTCCAAGTACCATTGTCTGAAGACAGTGAATGGGATATCAACTTGTAAGTGTAGTGGTAGAAACCCAAAGCAGTCCATGAAAACATCAGTGCTGTTGTTTTAATTCCCTTTCATGCAAAAATCTTGCTTTATTACCACTGTAAGTAAAATTGTGATGCCATCTAGTAGTGCCCCTTTATATAAGCCTATTGTAAGGCCATATCTGTAAAAAATAAGTTAACCCTTTCGCTGCCAAGCCCTCCGAAACATTTTGCAATTCAGCTGGCCACGCCATTTTTGCAATTTTTCCCGTTGATTTGATTTTTAACTGCTGCGTTGCTAGCGTTTGTAAAAGACCCCCCAAACCATATATTTTCTGAAAGCGCAGGCCCGGTAGAATAAAAAGATGGTGATACTAATTTTGTAGGCCGTGCGATAATTGCGCAAATGTTTCTCAAATTAATATTAAACCGATAAAAATACACAATTCAATTGATAAAACACACTAAAATCAGTATCCGTGCACAAAAAAAATTATTTTCTAACTAAATCTAAAAGATAAAACTGTATTGAGTTAATAAATAACAAATATTAGCAAATTTGTAATTGCGCCTTTTTGCGAAAAGGTAAAAAAATGAAGGTACGCAAAACTGTAAATAAGCGACTTATGTTAAAAATTGTTTTTATGCTGTGTTGGTGTTTGTGTTGTGATAAAATGATACAGGCGTATATTTATTGCAACACAAAGATCACAACGCATGGCAATGCGTCACAAAGCTTTGCCATGCGCTGCCACAGTTAATTTAATTTTTTTTTAAAGAAAAAAATACATTAAAAAAATCATGCACTGCGATGCGTTCTAACAACGCACTGCAGCGCATGTGCATGGCGTACACCTCAATATGTGTATGTTATGTGGGGGGAGGGAGGGGTTGTGCTTTTTTTTATTATTTTTTTTTTACACATTTTTTTATTTTATTTATTTTTTACATTTTTATTTTTTTTATTTTTTATTTTTTTACATTTTCTATTTATTTTTTAATAATTTTTTATTTTTTTTTTTTTACTGTTGGGGGGGCTGCGGCGAAATATCTGGGGTCTAAATAGACCCCTGACATTTCCCTTTTGAAATAGAAAAAGAAATTGAGGACACAGAGTCCTCAATTTCTTTTTCTGCAGCCTCAGCACTCAATGAATGGGAAGCACTCAGTACAGAGTAGACATGTGCGATTCGTTTTGTTACGAATCGTAATCGTAATTTCCTGAAATTCGTAAATTCGGAAGCATACGAAATCTGAATTGCAATGCTTCCGAATCTACCTGAAATACGAAATTCCGTTGACGAATTTCGGATCCGAATCCGAACTAATATTACCCCTTTGACTGAGGTTGAACAACATGGCAAGATTTTTTTTTAATCCGAAATACGAAATTCCGTTAACGGAATTACGTATTTCGTGCCTGTAATGCAACCCTCAGCAGCAGAAGAAAACCTCTGATTGGTCAACCAAACAGTCACGTTTCCAATTTCGGATCCGAAATTCGTCAACGGAATTTCGGATAAAAAAAAACTACCATCTACCACTACCATTACTGCTGATAGTAAAATATTTACTATCAAGCAGTTTATGAATAGGGAGAAGCCTCTATAGTGAGTACTACTCCGCATTAAGAAATTCATGAATGAACAGGAAGTGATGTAAATCACAGCCTGTTCATTCATAACTGGGGACACATAGTACTATGGGGGTTATTCACAAAGCTGCCGAAGGATCTAGCCGTAGCTTCGGATAGCTTCGGCCCCGGCACCCCTTCAGTTCAGTAGAACCGAAGGGCTGCTGTACGGGCTATTCATTATAGCCAGTACAGCTCCCGAAGTTGGCCGAGCGGCTCAGCTCAATAATTTACTACGATCTCCAAAAATGAAATAATGAAATATTGGTATAATCTAAACCAGGGGCGTCCACAATTTTTTGTTCGGAGATCTACTTTTCAAATGACAAGCTCAATGAGATCTACCAACGAAAAAACACCTGCATTCAGGGGGAGGGGGGGGGGAGGCACAGCATGGAGGTGCATTGAAGTCAATGCCACCGCAGCTATGCCCTTCGCCCACACCCGGAACGCAGGCACATTAGTGCCTAGGTTCCGGTCCAGTGCGATCTGCAAAAATGCTGCAGGCACTATTTTTGCAGATTGCACTGGACCGGAATACAGGCAGGCGATCGCACTGTGGGTGGGGGGGCATGGCTGCGATGCCAATAACTTTAAAAACAACCCTACGCCACCTCCTGCCCCTGAACACAGGGAGCCAGCCAGCTTGCATTTCAGTGTGCGTTCTAGAGGCACCGGTGTCCTGTCCTCCCGTGGTGCTCGTATGGCCGACGTTGCACACGTGGAGAGGTGTCCTGCCCCTTTCCGTCTGCTGCGTCTAACACATTCAGCCGGCAGCCACACGAGCACCGCGGGAGCATAGCGGTAGCCAGCTCCTTTTGTGCCCTAGGCAAGAAAAAAAAATTGGAGTGATCAGCTGATCGCTCCAGGGTTTGTCCTGCACAGAGGATTGGTACATATCAGGATATGTACCGATCCTCTGCCATGCACACAGGGGGGCTCAGCTTCTCCTCTGGGTCTCCGCTGCTCTCCCGGGCAGAGGCAGCGGGGGATTCGAGGACAAGTGAGGGAAGTACTTCAGCCGCTGGGGGGGGAACGGAGCCGGTGTCACAGCAGCATGTGCGGTGAGGAGAGAGAGCTGCCGGCTGTCAGATCCATGCCGAGCGGCTCTCTCTCTCCTCACCGCTTGGCGTGCTGCTGTGACAGCGGCTCCGCCGGCTGTATCGCTTCGTTCACTTCTTCTGAGATCCCCGCTGCATACAGATGGGGGAGAGCAGCGGGGATCCAGAGAAGGCCCATGGCAGTAGGACAGGACATCGCGATCTACCAGGGATCACTTTGCGATCGACTGGTAGATCACGATTGACCTAATAGGCACCCCTGATCTAAACCTACATGGCACAAAAATATTTTGTTTCAAAAACGTTATTCCAGTATGAGGTCACATTATATGAAATGGAAGAGAAAAAGAAAGACCAAACTCAACTTTCATTAATTATCAGGATTACACAGATGAATACTGCATACTTTTACAATGATAGTTAAATTTTCAATGTTAGATATGGTCCAAGTAGTAAAGTAATACTATTACATACAATATATGTATATATATAATTTCTATTTTGTTATTATTTTATTATTGTAGGCTTAGCTCAAACAGATTGACCTCAGAAACAGGAATATTTTTGGGGGAGTTGCTACAAGAACCTGAATGTCTCATAGAAAAGCTTGCGTAAGTACATTAATACTGACTTATTGTCCTTTTGAAACGTCACTTGAATTTTAACAATGGTATGCAGAACTGTACCTATAAGAAGGCGTCCTGGGCTGTTTAGGCGACATAATTTTGGGTCATGTGGGGGAGGTGGTAGGCAGAACGACATGGCCGCTGTGCTGCACAATGTTTGCAGTGTACCTGCCAGCCCATTTCCGGCCAGAGCGCCCCAGGTTGCTAAGAGCCGGGTGGTGAGATGTGTAAGGTCCATACACATCATCCCGCCCAGCTCTTAGCAACATGTTATGCTCTAGCCAGCGTCCCACCCAGCTCCTGGCAACCAATGACGTCATTGGGCTGGGCGCTGGCCAGAGCTGGGTGGGGAGATAATTGGAGATGATGCAGAGAAATGGGTACCATGGATATTTCAATTCATATTTATTTTGTCCATCTTTCATCCCTCAACTAATAGACCTGCCTTTGTCTGGCTTTCATCCATACATGACATGAAATACATCCATCCATATCTGGTAATGTCTTGCACAGGCAGGAGAATGCAGTACAAAACACATAGTAAGCACTGTAAGTGAGCACACTGTAAAGGAAAAGTAGATATATTGGTGGAATAGGAAAGGTGGACACTTTGCACAGTAAATTGAAAGTAGACATTACAAAATAAAATGGACTTGAATCAGTTAAAGCCCACATCCATTGTCCCAAACAATTAACCAGGTCTTTTTTCCTTTCCCTTGCTGCACAGCTCCCAGCACTTTATTTTAACTGATGCTTACATATCCAAGCACTGCAGGTATGTCAACTGGTCAATCCAGGTTGAGCACTGTGAGCTGATGAGGCTTGGGGGTATGTCCATGACAGTTGGACTCACTAGAAGGGGTTGGATGATGCAGGGCATCATTCAACTAAAAAGTGGGTTGGCACAACTACACAAGGTGGATGCACAGAGCAGCGCTGGACTGCCGAGAAGTCCTTTATTGTATTTACAGTTAAACACAAACAAGAAGGACCAAACATTTAGCGGGTTATTCACAAAGCTGCTGACAATGACAGCTAGCTCCGCCCAACTGTTTCATATTGGCCGGTACCTGCTAGAGTCTTCTAGCAGGTCCCAGCCAATGAATAACAACTGGGCGGAGCCTGCAGTGATGTCACGGCTGGCTCCGCCCAGTTGTTTGTTTAATGACAGTCCTGCGTCCCCAGGTCATTTGGGGATGCTGATTTGTCATTACAACTGGGCGGAGCCAGCCGTGAGATCATAGCTCTGCCCAGCTGTCACATGCGGGACGAAAGGCCGGCCTTTGGCCGGCCGTTCTCCCCGTTTCTGCTGTCACTTCGTCTCAGTCAAGCCGAAGCATATGTCTTCGGCTCGGCCACCTTCGGCTGCTGTACAGGCTATAGTGAATAGTCCGGCGGCCGAAGAGAGCCGAAGCTACGGCTGGATCCTACACAAATAACCCCCTAATATTAATTTAAAAAGGGGAAAGCTGGAGTTGGGCTTTCACAAATGTTGTGAATACATTATTGCCTGACTACTAAATATAAGTAATGTAATTTCTACCACATGAAAATACTCAGTTTAGGGCAAACAAATAACAGGTTTAGAGGAATTACAGGATGGATGGATGATTTAAGGGAGGGTATGTCTGGACATTGGAGCTGCAATGTCTACCCATGATTGCATGTAATGTTACATTAAAGGACAAAGTAGGTTTACATGAGAGGGTGGGTAGCCACTGTCTGAGCACTTCTGTACTAAAAGAAGTTAATGGTGATGATTGTATGATTTTATTTTGGTAGTACCATAGGGAGAAGACGACAATAGTTGTCTAGCCTACGGAACCAAAGATGACAGAAAATGTCCTTTCTTGACTCTTCTCAAATTTTATCATACCAGTAAACAAGGCAGGCAACTATTTCAAATTAATTTTCAATGCACTCACAAATAAAATTTCTATTTGTGGAATCAACACATTTTAGCAATAAGTCCCGTTGATAATAATATGAATAATGAATTTGTCTATTGGAATAGCGTTGAAGACTGTGTAGGTAACTCCTTACAAGTCTTTGCAATATTTTTTTAATGATCATACTGAACAGCATATTATACCTTGACCTTATATCTACTAAATGGTTGCAGTTTTCAATATGGATAGATCCTGTTGTAAAATGTAGTAGTTCCTAAAACAGTCATTAATAAAGTTGTTTAGTTTATTATAATGTTGTCCTGATAAACTATGTAATAGTGCAATTTACTGTGCAGTTTGAGAACACTAATAAAGCATGCCTGATACTGGATTTGCACAGGTTAGGAACCAATGACCTTGGCCCAAATGGTGCAAAGGCTCTTTGGAGAGCTCTGGAACATAATAGGAGCCTGAGAAGTCTTTATCTGTATGACAACAATATTGGAGGAGAAGACAACAACTTTGAGATGGTTGAACATTTGCTGAAGAAAAATTCCCTTAAGGAGCTACAGTATGTAAAAATATTTTATTTGGAGTTGATACCTTTTCTACATTTCCTTTTAAATACCTTATTTGTATTACATAGAACTCACCCTACTATCTAATGTTCAATGGTTTTTATGTGTTTCTTGGACTATAAGAGTGGTTTTGTGAGGTACAACCACTAGTCTAGCCTGAAATATTATTGGCTCAATGATAAAAGAATATGAAGATGTAGATATTGGGGAGTACATACATTTTAACAATGACGTGTCACAGCAGTTATCAAGTGAAGCTTTAATACTATTACCTAAAGGTAAAACATCCTGGGAGAGGTACACAGGCTGCCACAGATGGCCATGCTTTTAATCCTTTCCCTACAACCGATGTAGGGCTTACGGTGGAACACAACAGTTTCCAGCTGACCAGCTCAGTAAGCCTTATTTTGGTGGCTTTCTCCCTTCTGCTATAAGCTCATGGTCGCTTTAGTAACCATGAACTTATGTCAGAACGGTTCCCCCGACGGTCCCCTTTAAAATAATAGCTGCTATCAGCGGCTGAGAAGACGCCCATTAATATTTTAAAAAGAAAGCCCCAACAAAAGGATTAAAAATGGTCCATACCTCACCGCATCTCCATAGACTCATAGGAATTCTACTATCAACATGCAATGTCAGTGTATTATACATTTATTTATTTTGATATTTTAGTTATTAATAACTCATATACAGTAACTCTTTTACTGCATAGGATGTGTGTTGTTGTCATACAGTATATCATGCACACACATACATGTTACCTGCATAGGCAGGGCTTACAGTTAAAAATAACTAGTTAAATAGCAAGTTACCCCAGGCTTCCAGTAACAATTAATATTGCTGTTGGCTCTTCAAATGCAGCCAAGCACATTGCATTGACTCTATGAGAGCAGTCACTGTTGTTAAAAGGTCAATAAATCTTCCTTTCTGTAAGCAAACTTTAGGGCTATGACATTACGCGAGTAGTCACAGGTACCGTACTTGATGAGCAGTGAGAACTTCTTGCAATGTCCATTGCCAGTAGCTTCTCCAGGATGCTCTTTAGCACTTTTCCAAAAAATGCTCAATACAGAAAGCCATCTTCCTGCTTTGCTCTTTCTGAATGTACTCTCCAGAAAGGCAGTTGAAATTCCCTAGGCATAGCGTACAAATGTTTTGTACTTCCCCAACTCTATTCCCCTCCATCCACTCCCACCCCATTCTTAGCAAATTTTCTTTGTCTCTTTGTTCTCCCGTGCTGCCATCTTCTACTCTGATGTCATCAGGGGGGCAGCTATCTCTTCTGGGTTCTCGCAGCCAGCCCCCTGATGACACGCATCGGTTGTTGCACATCAGCAGGATAGCTGTGGCAAGAACCAGGAAGAGACAGTTGGTTGTCCTCAATACCCCTAGGCCACGTGGGATGCGTGACATGGGTATCCCAGGAGGCTATGGGGAACACATACTTTATTCTCGCCTTAACAAGAATACAGGAAGTGTGGGGAGGTTACCAGGAAAAAGTATTTAACAAAAAAAGATAAATGAATAATAAATATTACAAGGGGGAGTAGGTGTGGAAGGAGAGCAAGTGGGTGCGGAGGATGAAGATCCGCTTTAACATACCCATACAAGAGCTACAAAATAAGCAGACAAATATGTTAAATATTAAATATTGCTAATCATTGCTCTTTGGAGCCACTGTTTGGATTAGTAAAAAGTTGATGTTCAACTTATAGATAGGCTTGGGGTCAAGAGTTAAAGTTTAAAGTGTAGGTTTAAAGTTAGGTAAGGGATGGGGGTTAAATGTTAGGACTAGACTAGGCAGCACTTCTGCCTTGCAGCACTGAGGGCCCCCAGTTTAAATCCCGGTCAGGGCACTATCTGTAAGGAGTTTGCATGTTCGCCCTGTGCTTGCGTAGGTTTCCTCCAGGTACTCCAAAAGACATGCTGGATGGTTAATTGGCCCCTGTCTAAATTGGCCCTGTATGGATACATGTGAGGTAGGGACTCTAGGTTGTAAAGCGCTGCATGAAATGTTGGCGGTATATAAAAATACCTGTAATAAATATTAAATAAAAAAACAGACTAATTGTTAAGGGGTAATTGTCACTGTTAGGCTTGTTAGGGTTAAGTGTGAGGGTAGGTTATGTGTTAAGGGTTAACATATTGTTACAAAAAAGTGATACTTGTGGGGCATAGGTGTCCATACTCAAATTCGCATTTGTTGCAGTGCTCAAAATCCAGCACCGGAGTATCCTGCACCAGATGTGAGTATAACTCTGTGTATACTAAAAAAAAATTCTGTATGTACTCGATAACATGTTTTTTCCACTTTCTTTCAGCCTGTGTCTGAATTATTTTAATGCAAAAGCAATTGAGACTATAAGGACCCTGAAAGCCAAAACGACAGAGCTTAAAGTTGTGGTGGGAATATCAGAGGACTTAGAGCTGTTTGAATATGTTGAGACAAAGGTAGAAGACTTATTCAAAACATGGAGAAACTACAATAAGGTGTGGCTTAATACACTTCTACAAATTGTGCAAGCAGATCTCCAGAATAAAGACTGGGATATGGATGTAAAATTAACCCACGAAAGGGTGGAAAAACTGATCAATGAAATCGAAAGCATCATGAACATCATCGAGAAGGGAGAATCCACGTGAGAAAACTGAAAGAAACTGCAAAATGCTGTTTTGTCTGAACTGTTCTCCAGCTTTTCACTTTTAGTAAAGCAGATGATGAACTTTCAGCACCTTATAAAATAGACGTGCTCTCTGTTTCTTGCACCCATTTTCTTTGACATTCCTGGACTTAGTAGCAATATAGGTTATTGCTATGAAAAAAAATGTGTGGAGTTCACGTAAAATTGAAAACCAGACCCGTAATCCCAGCACTGGCCTGGCCTGGGAAAATGAGTGAGCACCTCCTCCCCTGCTCTATACCAGGCCATATGCCCTTGACATTGGGAGGGTGCTTTTCCAGGGGGGATCCGTCGAGTATCTCTTACTTGCTCCATATTTAATTTTGTTGCTGTGCTTGTGACATATTCAATAAATAAACTTCGACAGTTCGGTAATAAGAAAAGTGATGGAAAGTAATGCCAAGTACTTTTTGGAGTAACTAGTCTATCGAACGTTTATTTTTTATATGCCTGTCGCCATATGTGACACATACATGATATTCCTTGAAACAGAGAATCCAATTGAAATCTGTTTTAGACACATGACATTTTATACAGAGATACGATACCTCTATGTACTTTATGTGCATATGTCTGTCCCAAAGTTTATCTCACAAGCCAGCGCCAGTTTCATAGGTTTGCACCAAGTTCATGAATAGTTTGCAGCCTTGTACACGAATTTGGCGCAAAAAACACTATTCCTGTAACCCTGAGACACTTTTCTTATGAGTCTGAACACATTTTTTTTTTAATTCCCCTCTATATGTCTGAGTGGGGCTGTTCAAAAATACTAAATCACCCCTTTATGGAACAGGATCTATTAAATCTGCCTGGCTATATGTATGAAACCGTAATGCATCCAAGGTGAGAATACAGCCAGCACAAAAAAGTGCAACAGTAGGTTGTAACCACTCAACCAAAGAGACCTAATTTTGGAATAAAATCCTGGTGGACCGTCACTCTTTTAGACATACTGTATCAGTGGCGGACCTAGGGAACAAAAGGCCCTGGTGCAAGATTTTTTTTTCGGGCCCCCCACACCCCGCCCAAATAAAACACAAACCCCCCCAACCCACACACCCTGAAGCAACCACAAAAAAATTACGTTGGAAAAAAAGAAAAAAATAGCATTGTTGTATAAAGTACTGCTGAGATTTGTAGTCCTCTATAGAAGGTGCCATTCTGCATTGCTGACACTCCCGGCGCAGAGATGGGGGGGCCCTCTGGATTCCGATCCGATGGTAGCCGGACACCGGCGGCCCCCCATCTCTGCCCCAGAGCTGTGTTAGATCAGATACTGGGCCCCCCCCAGGCTCAGGGACCTGGTTCAGCCACACGGTAGGTCCGCCCCTGTACAGTATAATGTAGGGTGTATGGAAGCAGGTGCAGCCCCCTTTTCCACCTGTTGTTACCCCTGTGTTTGCATGTGTGAGGTTATGGTGGCTCAAAGTTGACATAGTTGGATTAAATATATATGTATTTTCCCAATAGCTTTATGAATGAGGTGAAGGTCTGCTGACTTCCATCATTTAATCATGTGCAAGAAAAATCACTGTTTTTTTTATTTTCCCTGCTCGTGATTGGGTATTCTCACAACATTCACTAAACTAAAGGGAAAATTCCCCTTGCAAACTGAACAGCCTATTTGTCTTTAGAAAATCAACCCTATTGTGTTTAAATATCTCTGATTTAGTACCAAAGCTAACCAACAAGTTTATATGTTAAATAATTCACTAAGAACGAGCATAGTTATGTCGCTGGCTTTCTTCTTCATAATTCTTTTGCTATCTTTGATTGTAAGGTATGCCCTATATTTCTGCCTATGAGGCAGTACTGTATGGTGTTGCATAATAATAACTCATGTCTGTG
The DNA here is from genome assembly GCF_000935625.1 of Nanorana parkeri. Classification (NCBI taxonomy): domain Eukaryota; kingdom Metazoa; phylum Chordata; class Amphibia; order Anura; family Dicroglossidae; genus Nanorana; species Nanorana parkeri. The sequence goes on along the minus strand of NW_017306294.1, from coordinate 198,022 downwards.
TAACCAGAATTGAGGAACAGAAAAGAGGATGACATTTTCGAAAACAAATCATTTGTAACACAAATGCAGGTTTGCCAGTTTGACCATTTTGTGTTCCTTTTGCTGTGAGACTAATGCATGAGCTTTTGTACTGAGCAATAATTGTCAGGATACATATTCCTCAGGATAAATATGCCTTAATTATAAATATTTTCCTGGTTAAATATTTCCCTGTATAAATATGCCCCATTATAAATATTTTGCTGGAAAAACATTTCCATGCATGGCTAAACATTTCCTTTTATTTGGCCATCTTCAGAAACACAGATGGTCTGTGCAGGGCACTGCATGTTGCAGAATAAATATGCTAAACATACCAGCACTAAATTACCTGTCAGGAGAACAATATGACCAAACCATTATGAGAATAATGAGAAAAGAGAAAGATCCAGGCTGAGATAGAGAATTGCCTGTAATGTGCAGCACCTCCATCCCTCCTCTCTGCCTCCTAACTCCTCCTTGTATTTGCTCACCCTTCCAATCTCTTGTTCCCATGCCTGGCTGTCTATACCTCCTGACACTCTGGCTGTTCTGTCTCATCTCTGCTGCCTGCAGCTGATTTTTTCGCATTCTAAGTCACATCTCTCCTCTCATTTCATCTGTCATTTACCTGCTGCACCACTGATCTTCCTGTCACCTTCTTCTGTCCTCTTTTTATAACCCCACATCATTTTTTTTTTCTTTTTCATTCCAGCATACAGATCTAGCAGAGAATTTCCATATCATTACCTTAGTTACCCTTTGTCTCCCCTCCATCTCCATCCTCTCTCAGTGCCAGGCTGTGTCACAGCTACTGCAGTATGGAGGATGTGGATGGTCAGAGTACAGGCAGAGCCCAGCAGATAACAGGTCCGTAGAGATGTATCTGTATCTCATGTGTCTTTTCATTCTCCCATTTTCCCATGAGCTCATGATTTTGCCTGTATCTTTGGCACAGCCATGCGTTCTGTCTTATGTCTCATAACCATCCCTTCTAAGGACAAATAGAGCTTTATATGGTTGTTTATTGGTAATGAATGCATGGATGATGTTTGTAAAATGCTATCTCTGCTACATTGTTATATAACAGTGTGAATGGTATGGAATTTTATTGCGGTGTATATTTGTTTGCATTAATTATACCAATTATTTTGTAAGCATCCAGCACATAAGTATGTTTTGCACAAATCTACGTGTGTGAGAACGTCATAAGCCCATAGGCTGATTGTAATCATGGTGTTAAACAGGGTCCTTATGGTAAAGTGGGTCACATGATACGCCTGCCTGCACTGCAAGCTGTACTTATTTCTGGTCAGAGACGTGTCCTGTCTGTATCTCAGGAAACAATACCATAACCATTGTGCGGCTTGGCAGTCAACACACTGTGACTGCCAAGCAGTTTTGCTTACAGAATTTCAAAGGCATGATTTAGTAAAAATAGGATTTGAGACAGTTTTTGTGTACTGTGGCTTTTCTGAATCAGCTGATACGTTTTTTTTAATGTTTAAATCAATTTCTTTCAGTTACTGTTACTAGATTTTCTGGGCATAGCATTCCTGAATCTGTTAGCTTTTACCAACCATTATATTTAGTGGTGTTAGGCTGCATCTTGTAATAAATGATCCACACAAAAGACTTTGCATCTTGTCATCAATGATCCACACAAAAGATTGGGCTTAACGGTTTTCTTTTCGGCTAAAAAGTTGACAATGACACCTCTTCAGTTGATGTGTAGTCACTAGGTCCTTTTTAGATCCCTGCCAACTAATTGTTCCCACCAAGATTTGCAGCAAGCCTAGTCAGGGCCGTCCCTATAATACAGCAGCCTGAGTCAGTTGCCTCTGGCGGGATCTCATTGGATCGTGTGGGGAGGGGGCAACCTGTAATGCTCTGGACAGCATCCTGCCCAGCTCACTAACATCACTGGTTGACAGGAGTTGAGTGGAGCGCTCTAGTTGGTGTCCTGCCCAGCTCAGTGATGTCAGTGAGCTTGGTGGGACACCAGACAAAGGTACCAAGCACCTCCTCACCCACCACAGTTACGTGTGCCACAAACACCCTACCCGCCATAGCGTGCGTCAACACCACCACTCGAGCCACCCAGTAAACGTGCACCACCACCAAACCTAACCACATAAAGTGCAAGACCGCTCTCCCCCCCTTAACATGCACTAAACACCCCCCACTGCCTCATGTGGTGAAGTGTAGGGACACCCGTGAGCCCATGGGCTTCATTTTTTGTGAATATTCATAAAATATAAGTTTAGATCAAATAAGTGAGGACTGTAGGACATTATCATATGCATGCGGCTTGGCCAGCATGAAATGTAAATATGGTTCAGACATCAGGGAATCAATTAACCAGGTTTAAAGTGTATTTCCTCTTTTGCAGTCAAATTTGACCCCACGATATATTTGGTATGTGTTCCTATTTACAAATCATACCTAAAAATAATTAAAAGATATAGATTTCTTGTGAACCAGTGTGCTGCGCTTGGTATTGTGATACGTGCTATATTTATACCACAAACGAAACCAAACGAAACCAATATAAGTGATCAAATCCTACTTGCAACTAAATGCAATCCAAAGGTGCATATGTGCATGAACGTTAATAAATACACGTGTCATATAAATATGGTGAAGGTACGAATATAAAACTGATTGGTTAAATATGATAAGTTAAATAAGTTAATGAATAATGCATATGTGTGCCATAAAGTGAAAATACAATGTGGATACTAAATGGTTGAATTATATACCAGGTAAATTAATCAGTCTGGCAATCGGCAACAATAAATAAAAAGGACAATAATTTAAAGGAAGACTGATGTATAACCAATCTAACACATCTAAAACCACATCTAATGGTATAAAGTGAATAAATATAGGTGGATAAATATAAAATTGTATAAGCGAGGGTTGTAACACCAATAGTCTATTTTCTACCGAATGTTATTAGAAATCCAGTGTCTTTTGTTTATACTTCCATTGATGCGTCCGCAAAATAGAAAAAGGAAACCTTCTCTGTAACCTTTTAGAATTTGCTGTGTAGCGGGAGGCTTTGCAACCTTCTCTCTCAATTTCCAAGTAACAGGAAACTCTGGCTGTCCCTACAGAAAGACTAGGTCCACCTCATATGATGCTTCTAGATCTTTAACCCTTTGATAGGACAGACATTGTTCGAATCTAGTTTGTAACTAATAATGAGATCTGCAAACACAGTAAAGACAGGGTTAATTGTGGTAATATTAATCTCCCCACCCCCTTACATTCAAGAGCAAAACTATAGAGGACAACTTTTCTTTCAGAATAGAGCAGTCTTTCTCAACCAGTGTGATGTGGCACCCTGGGGTGCCTTCTAGTTTCCTCAGGTGTGCCTCAAAATTTTGCAGAGTCATGACTTTACATAGTGTAGGCATACTTCTAAAGGGGGCTCCTGAAGTGAAAGAAGAGAACTCTGATGTAAAAGAGGGGCTTCTGATGTGAAAGGAAGGGGCTTCAGATGTGATGAGCACTCTGATTTGAAGAGGGGCTCTTGATGTAAAAAGGGGACTTCTGATGTGAAGGTGGGACTCTGATTTGAAAGGATGAGGCTTCTTATGTGAAGATAGCTCCTAATGTAAAGGAGTACTGTGATGTGGAAAGCGGGATTATGATGTGAAAGGGGGTCCTGATTTGAAGAGGCGGCTCTGATGTAAAGAGCTTGTATTCCAGTATCCTGCTGCACTCCTTACCGGGTATCCTGGTCAGTGTGGGTGCTCGAAAACGACCGCAGATACTGAAACTAGTTAAAAATGTCACCAGCACATGGTGGGAACATGATGTCACAGTGATGTCAGGGGGTTGGTGGGAGTGGTTTTCTGTTCATTTGCACTGTTGGTTTAGCTATATAAGGTTTTTAGCTATATAAGGTTTTTAGCTATATAAGGTTTTTCTTTAGCTGTATTGTCATTTCAAGCCTGATGAAGGGGACCCTGTGTGGCCCCGAAACGTTATCTTTTTTTACATGAAGCATCAATAAACAGACTTGTTCTTCACTTCAATACGGTGTGCTGGTGACATCTTTAACAAGTTTCTGATGTAAAGAGGGGACCACACTTTTTTTGTGCTTTTGCATGGAGACCCCCCTTAAAATCCAAGATAGCCATCTGGTTTGGATTTAGGACGGGCCAAATGTTACTTTTTACATTTAGGTTTTTACATTTTAGATTGGGTTGTCTTGAGATTTTGCATACTTTTAGGTACTGTGGCTGAAAAAAAAGGTTGAGAGCTGCTGGAATAGAGCATGTATTGTGCAAGCAACATTTTGTTTTAGTTATGCTATGTGAATGAAAAACGTGTAAAAATATAAAATAGATGTCATCCTAATTTGGCTACAAAAGTAGAAATACACTTTAAGGCTCAGCCTGAACACACACACTTGATCTCTGCAGCTTGCAGTGAAAGATTATGTTTATGAACTTGCGAATATTGATTGACTTTCTTCAAGCTGGCTTCCACATTTTCCCATCTACCTTTTGCTCCCTTCTTTCTTGCAATCAACCAGGAGGGTCATGAGGGGACAAACACCTGCCGTTTGAAAGCTTTGCAGTTGTACATTTGCCATTTTTAACTGTATTGCCATGCTGCTCAGAACCACCAACCATTGTCCTAGTTTTTTTCATTTATCATGAGCCTTAGCACATGAAGCATTAATTCTTTCATTACAACACAAATTTGCCTCGTTATCACACAGTTTGTCATTAGTTCTGATTGGTTACTTGGCTGGCTTTAGCCGGGCATCTAGAATAAACAGGGTTAGTTTGAAGGTCTGTAGTATAGGGAACACGTTTGGATATAACTCACATATTTCTTTAAAAGAGAACTATGGCCTAACCTTTTTTGGCCATAGTTCTCTTTAGGGTCATAGGAGGACATATGCTATGTCCTCCCGTGACCCAAAACACTGCATATATATAGGGCTATTGCCCGCTATATGCCAACAGAGCAGAGCCATGCCGCAGCCAGGACAGATCCCCACAATATCGTCGGGATCCCCCCCACTGGCTGATTGACAGCTGTGCATGGCCCCTCCCCTGTCTGTTCCTCCAGTCAGCAGTATTTCACTCACCCCATAATTCTCCTTTAATTGCTGGCATACAGTCAGGGCAGTCCCTATAATGGGGGTGTGTGGGTGGAAATGTGCCTGTCACCCCCCTTTCCGGTCTAGAACATCCCAGGTTGCGAAGAGTCCTTGGCAACCAGGGATGCTCTGGCCGGCATCACGTCCAGCCCCTTGCAATCAGTAAGCTGGGCTGGACACCAGCCAGAGCTAGCATGCACCACCAGCACCTCCATCCAACCACCCCTCCCGTAACGTGCACCACCAGAACCAACCCCAATGGCCTCAGGTGGCAAAAAGTCTGAGGAAACCTTGTATAGATCCACAAAAATGGTCCTTGTCATATGTTATTTTTACAGATTGTTCTCTAAAACAAAGTACAACGTTGTGTTCCACATGTACTGAATGTAGCAACAAGAAATATTATTCATGCAATGTGTCAGCCAACAAGACGTGCAGTAAAATAATTGAAACAGATACCACCCTTGATATGCCACATTTTTATGCACTTTTTTTTACATAATGTAAAGCATTCCATTTTAAGTGTTTTGTGCTGCAGACAAAAAATAAATAAATACCATTACAGTGTCTCTGTCAATCATTCACACAATCTGAAATGTATTTTAAATTTATATTTAGAGCAATAAAAAAAACTCAACTAGCTGTTGATGTTGGGCAATCAATATCAACCACTTTATACCTTTTTATTTTTAAGTAAAGTATACCACACATTGTATGCCCCATTACAAAAGTTTTTATTCTTAAAGTGTGTCAGTCAGCCAGACACACAATCTGCATAGCATAAGAGAAAAAATATGTATACAATGATTTCACTGTTCCTCGGGTTCTTGCTTTGGAAATGTTGCTTATGTTCACTTTATGCTTTTCTGAGTTTGCAGTCACAAAATCGGTGTTATGCTGTACTATAGTATTATATAGTATACTATTATACATAGTATTATAAGTATTATTGTTGCTGAACCTCTATAGATCGTACATAAACTGTACACATGCTGTATTATATATTATACTATTGTATATTGTATTATAAGTATTATTGTTGTTGTACCTCTATAGATCATCTATAAACTCTGTAACACATAATTTGTTCAGTAACATCTGAAAAAATATGGATACAGATTTAACTACTGCTATTGCAACCACTCCTCTGAGAGCACAGATTGAAAAGTCCTTTGGACCCATTAACAGTTAATAATTTCCTTTTTGCAAAACATACAGAAAGTTCTCCTTCATCCTTGCTGCTTGCTAGACCCCTGCCACCATTGCACTCAGTCAACAAGTGAATGACTTATATTAATTATGCAGTTCATAACCTTATGGGTTGCCTTATGGTGGGGATCATTAAATGACGGACCGCGGCCTATACACGGACTGAGTGATGGTTCTGTCTTGACTGTGACCGCGCCCTGGCCGTTGGTTATGTCTGTCTGATAGTGGATGCACCAGTCTCGGAGGCTGCCAGCTATAACTAGCCGAGGGTGCCCCAACCCCAGCATTACAGAAGGAAGAGTAACTTCTTCTATCCTCACCTGCAGTTTGCTTGATCTGCGCTGGGTTATGGCTGGCTGCATTACAACATTAGCCAGAATTACAGAAAGATGGAAAAGTAGCATCTTCTGTCAGCTGCTCCACTTCCCTCTGTTCGCTGGTGCACAAGGTATGTGTGGAGAATGATGTAAAGGGGGCAGAAAATGATGGGGGCACTCTGATGGGGACAACTAATCATTAGTTGTCCCCATCAGAGTTCCCCTTTACATTAGTTGCCCCCATCAGAGTGCCCCTTTACATTATTTATGGAAGAAAGGGGCACAGTAAGAGGGGCAGCCAATGTTAGGGGGCACTCTCATGGGGACAACCAATGTAAGGGGCACTCTGATGAGGACAGCAAAATATTAGTTCTTATCGTAGTGCCTTCCTACATCAGTTTACCCCATCAGAATGCCCCCTTACATTGGTTACAAGTGTAAGGTGGACACTTTTATGGGGACGATTAATGTAAAGGGGCACTCTGATGCGGACACCTAATGTAAGAGAGAACTCTGAAGAGGACAACAAATGTCCACTCTGATGGAGAAAAGTATTGTAACGGGGCACTCTATGGGGAACACTATGACACTATGGAAAACTCTGAAGGGGACAACTAATGTAAGGGGACACTCTTATGGTGACAACCAATGTAACGGGCAATCTGATGGAGGCATCTAATTTAAGGGAGCATTCTGATGGGGAACACTAATGTAAGGGAAAACTCTGATGGTGAAAACTAATGTAAGGAGCACACTAATGGGGATAACTAATGTAAGGGGGTATTGTGGGGACATGAGATTCGGACCTCTGCTAAAAGAAAATTTTACTCACCAGACCTCCTTGAATTTTAATTTAATACCACTGCCTTATGGGTTGCTTTGGAAACGATTGCTTGCATGGACTATCTCAAGCCCAAGCAGGCAGGTTGCATGACTCCTGATTTTCAGACTTTCTTTACATGCTTACTACTCTCCAACAATCTATGCAGCACCTTGAATTAGTCATGATATTAAAATAATGCCTACTTCAAATGAAAATCAATGTAATCCCAGTTTATTAGTCCTGATTTGTTTTTCTTGGTGAATCATTTGTTCTGCGCAGTAATATGTACAGAACAAAATAGCACATACCACATAATCTAGAACATACCAACACAAGCAGTCAACCAAATGTATCCACTCCTGCATGGAATCCCATTAGCATTTAAATTACCTTAACTGATTTCAACTAAACATCACTGGAAAAACACAAATAATCCTTTAGCTTCCAAACGTCAACCACTTCCTCCCCTATACCCAGAAGTACCGAGTACTTCAATTTGATTCCCATGTGGCAAGGAAGCAAGGTCAAGTTAAGTATAAAAAAAAATGATGTGGGGGTGGAATCTCACAATAAAGTGAACCTTTTGCTTTGCCCTGCATGATCCACTCAAGTTTCCTTTTAAATAGTCAATGGCTATATTATATCCCACAACACAAAAGCCGATGCATGCTGAAATACATATTGTCTATTATTCAGATGTATACATCTGACCAAAGACCTAAAATAAACCTTTTTTACCCCATCCAAAAGAAATGCAGATAACTAGGGGGAAGAGCTGTAGCGTGTAGAGTGTATTTCTCTTTATTTTCATTACACAGAAAACACTGAAGAAATGGCACTTGAGCACAAGAGCAGATTCATTTCATTGTTGCTATTCAAGTACTGCTATGGGGTTGAGGGAATGTCACTCAGGAGCAGATAGAGAAGAATAAGGCAGAACAGTTAATTAACAGTAAACTTTAGTGGTTTTGGCCAATTTTACTTTTTTAAATGCTCTGCACTTGATGGCTTCTCCAGACCAAAGATCTAGACAGCACCAACTCTATAGAAGAGGAGGGAAGAGTCCCCCCTCCGAGTCATATGGCTAACGTATTTATTTGTGAGTGTGTAATCTAATGTGCCTAATCTTGTATTCACAGCATATCTGTAAACTAGCCTAGAATCCTGGGAAAATATGAACCATTGATATGCAATATTAATAATTTATTTGACAAAAAAAATCAAACATTGTATTTGTTTAGCCTTGAATAATAACAAAGAAAATATACAATCCTGTTATAATATTGAACAGTTACAGAAAGACACTGTACTTTGGGAATACAGTCTCCTGATCTAACACCTTTTGTCAGCAGTGACAGTAGCCATAATGATGAGGGCAAGAATGAGGAATTTCTGCGCGGGTAAAAAACAAGGCAACTGTGTCTTAAGACTCATGCTGGCAAGCTGTATTCTTGCTTGTTTTGCAGAGTGACTAGTGCATTATGGCTACTCTACATCTGACCAAAGACCTAAAATAAACCTTTCACAAACCATGTTAATTCAAACTCAACATATAACAAAATGCACAAAATTGTATACAGTCGTTATATGCATAGTTCAACTTTTCTTGGTCGGGCATAGGCTTGCCTTTTTTTTAGCAAAATATGTACTGTTACATATGTAGCACTCACCCCCAAAGGAGCCGCTGATTGTCCGGTTCATCTCTAGTCTGTCTAGGGTATGTTCTTCAGCTGCCCACCCATTAGCACTAACCACCCTTCTTCTGGTGTCCATAAACTGATGTCCACTCCAGTAGTAAAATGCTGAATAACCTTTTATTAAACATCTTCACTGGGGAGAGAGGTTATAGGAATTCTGGGTTTCCAGTGGTAACTAACAAGAGCTCAAGACACACCAGACCTGGTTTGCATATCAGTGTAGATCCACTTGGGAGACAGTGGACAGCAACTGATGTAGCAGATAAGCAGGATGGATACAAATCCTCAAGCAGAAAAGACACCGAATATGCTCCTGAAGTCCTCTTAGTTCCAGGGTACTTCAAGAGCCTGCATTGGTCCCGATTCTCTTCCTCTATCAGCATCACAGGCCTCCATATTGGAGGCCTCAGGGAAACCTTTCCCTTACACCAGCCCATGCCCACCCCCGGGCCTTATGCCTAGCCTGGGGGGCAGGCTGAACAGCACCCAGCCCTATTCCATTGCTGGGCCCGGCTAGTCTGAGCACATGGCAAATCCCACCAGTATATCTACCCTATCCCAGCATGCACCACTGGCTGAGAGAAACCCAGTGATTGGCTGCTGTACTGTTCATACACTACAGTGCCTCTCGTTGGCTGTCCCACAATATGACAGAGTCACACTCCACCCAGGGGGTACAGGCAATGCTAGACACCTGGAATCCACCAGATAATTGCCACTATAAGTCCAGCCAGGCTGACTACCGCCCTGGTATCACTAAATGTCTAGTAGCCACATTACAGAAGGCAATGGGGGCTACACATACAACATGATAACCATTTTATATGTAAATTATAATAATAAATAGCCTCATATGAGCATATTAGTTTATTCCATGTCTATTGCTGATGGTGGTGATAGAGATGTACCTATTCTGTGGCATCAGGGATGGGTAGTAGAAAATCTTAGCCTCTTCAGTCATTATTTATTTGTAATAAGTGCCAGCCTCTTGATGCTAACAATGAACAATCTGGAGATTGGAGATCCTACAATAATGCACATGCTAAAAGGACGCTGGAAAGTGGGCAGGACAAACTGGATCAATTTGGACCACTGGTACCAGCTGAATGCCCAATAATCCATGGGGCCAATTTTGTTTTCAGGAGCCATGATACAATTGAGATCAAGCCATGACCATCTCTCTTCAAGCATTTCTCAGGCCTTCTCCAACACTTCATCATCAGTGCCACCATCACCTAAGCCCAAATCTAACACACTGTGAATTTCTTGGACCAGCTGTTGTCTGCCTGCCCTTGCCACTGCCACTAATAGAGTTCCAAGAGCACCACCATCCACCACCAGTACCGCCATTACCACTCCCAGCATGTGAACAGACCATGGTTTTACTCTCAGGATCAACAATCAAATGTTAAGGAATATACATATGAGAGGACAGGACTGGTCACATTTTAATATGGTTTGCACAACTCTGCTGACTTTTTAGTAACAACAACTTGCTGCTTGGGACAGCTGCTGTGTGGTACTGATACCAGTCTATGCATCACTGCTGCTGCCTCTTCCTCATCACCCTGGGCATTTGGATTTTATGTGGAGTTCTTCTAGGTACACCAGAAAAATAACAATATGGTCAGCTCTGTCACGCAGTCAATATTGCAAGGCTTAAACACGGTTATGGGTCTATTTATAAATGTTTTCACACAAATTTCACACAACTTTTATGCATTTTTCCAGCTGAATCCAATTACAAAAATGTGTGAATCTTAGGTGAAGGCTGCATGAATTTTGGGTGAGAACATTATATAAATAGACCCCTTGAATGTGACATTCAGAAAACACTGCATTATGGCCAATAAAAGGTGCTTAGGAGCATAGAAAATAAATACTTAAAAGAAGTATGCTCCTAAATAGACCCCTTCCTATTCCATGGTTATTAACACTCACTCACTGTACTGTATCTATGGAGGAGCAGTGTGGCCACCCCAGGATAGGAAGTGTGTTAGGACTACAGGACTCCTGCACCTCTCCTCATCTACATAACACAGGGAAATGTGTTCTGTAGTGTACAGAGGTGAACTGGGAATAACAAAACACTTTAAATTAATTTTAACAAGCCAAAAGGGAGAAAGTAAGATAGGTCTATTAGGGTTTACATACATTTTAGGTCCTAATTCTTAAAAGCTGTGTCCCAGACCAACCAATCAGTGTTACTTGAATAGACTAGTACAAATTATGATTAGCTGCTCTAGGTTACTCCACTTAGAATGTAGCCCTAAAAAGAGGAACTCTTTATAGAAGTGTATATGTGAAATACTGATTTTGTAAACATTTTCAAATATACATATGTGGGGCAGTAATACTTACTTTATGTGGGGAGCCACAGGTTCTTTCTTTACCAGGAGGTCTCTTCAATACTACATGTCCAGCCTTTGCATAGCTTACTCTGAACAGAGTCCAGAGCAACATGGACTTGGCAATCCAGGAATTTATAAACCATAGCTCCACCAGAGGCACAGCCCTGGGCAGAAAGGAGGGAAAGACATTTGGTTGGTTGTTCCTAATATTTATTACCTTCCCCCAGCTGACATTAATGAGCAATCTCCCAAGTGACTGGCCTATGGGAATAAATGAATAAATATACATGACTGACCCTTATCACACTGATTACTGCAGACTGCTCAACAATGAAGCTAGCCATAGACTGCCCAAAGTCCGAAATTCAATCAGTGTAGCCAACTCGGGATCCTTTCCCACTCCTTCATCAAAAGTTCACATTTGTCAAAGGAGCTACTCCAAAAATTCTTGACCAATCAGTTGCAGTCACTGTTCGGATATTCTAACAGTAGTACACCGTCCACTGTCAGAATACAATAGCCAACCAGGGAAGGGGAGGTTCCCCATCCACACTATTTGCCGCTGATGGGGGAATCAAATGCTTTTCGCACAGAGTATGGCCAGCTTAACAGACAGAAGCAATCAATGGCCTAAGCTATACTACTGCTTAGTCCCTACATATGCAGGGTCCCTACATATATACAAATATATGATATGTTTCTGTTCTTTCCCACCACAGGAACCAATCCAGGTTCAGGAGGACCTGGTCGCTGGCTCCCCCAGCCTCTTACCAGAAGAAATCATTCTTATCCAAGAGAGCTACTGAATGGTGAGTGTAAGTAAAGCTATTGTTTCTATTACTGTGACTCACGATTGAGATTTGGTGATTTGGCGAAAGAACATAACGCTTCCATTTAAAAGTATCATATCTTTGCTTTGAGAAAGGCATCCTGTATGGTCCCGAAATGTTGGCTTGTGATCCCTTTTTTTTCTTTCAAAGTTTTTATTAAAGAAGAAGGTTTTTCAGATATACAGAGAATATAAAAATAGTACAACATTGATTTATTAATATTTTATTTTTTAAACTGGAAAAACTAAGACATTGAAGGGCCTGTGTTTGAGTAATCACATTATATACTGTTTTTTAGATTGTGTCCTCCATACATTGCATGGAGGCACCACTAAATGAGATTTGAAGTCAATAATCAGCAAAACAGAAAACTTGAGGAACTTCAGGTTCCAAAATCATATGACATTAATTTTAATCCCCGTCTGTTTCCTGGTACGTTCTAGGGTATTCATGTAGGAGAATATTGGCCCACTTGTTATCAGACATTTTGCATTAAGGCTCTTTCCACATTTATACAATACAGGAGCACATTTCACCCATGCGAGCTTTAATGAGTAAAGTAAAGTCTATGAAACCTATTTCGACACAATGTGATAGCCTCAGAGGTAAGAGTGCCATATAAGATCAACAGCTTTAAGCCAAATGTGTGTTAGACAATAAAATACATATCCTCAGAATTGGAATACATTAGAATAATCTATTCAGAATATAACATATTCAATATTCCGCCTAGTCAATGGGGGATACATTAATACAGGAAAAGAGAAGATAGGAATAACAGAAAATAACAGAGAGAAAGAACTATAGGCTCCGGACACGTCAACTAGTGCTATATGTATAGATGTAATTAGACAGAAGCAGAAATACCTAAATATTGTAGCCAGGGTTCTCACAATGCCTCAAACTGGAGTTGCCTGTCCTGAAGGATGCTATATCATTTTTCCTTATCCATGATCCAATTGAGTTTGGACTTGACATATAGAAAAGGAACTTTCGCTGTTTTCCAGGCTCTGGCAAAATAAATTTTGTCCGCTAAGAAAAAGAAGGATAGAAGTTTGCCTTGCGTCCTAGAAACTCAACACTTATTGTGGGTCTCTTGGAACTCAAATGTGGAGAACTTTGAAAAGCAAGGCAAAAAATCTATTCCAGAAGGGCCGCAATTTAGAATATTGCAACCAAATACGGGTCATGGTTCCCTGATGTTCACATCCACGGAAGCATAGAGAACTGGTTCCCGGAAACATTAAAGGAGAACTATGGGGTCAGTGTTTTTCCCCATAGTTCTCCTTAGGGTAAAGGGAGGACACAAACTAGCGTCCTCCCGTTACCCTAAGCTCAGTATACCGCGAGCTACAGCTCGCGGTATACTGAGACGCCGCAGCCGGAGCGGATCACGACTTAGATGACGGGATCCGCCCAGCTGCGTGAGTGACAGCTGGCTCTGCCTATCTAGAGGCAGAGCCAGCTGTACCCGCCCCCTCCCCCGTCCGTTCCGCCAGTCAGCGCTGGCAGATCGGAGCGGGGAGAGGGGAATCCAGCCCCTCCCCCTGTCACGGCAGAGAGCCGTGACAGGATCGAGAGGCGAGCGAACCCGGTATGTGTTCACTCACCTCCCGATCTACTGAGCCGACCTGTGACAGTCTCATTGTCACAGGTCGGCTAGAACTATGAGGTGAGTGAAAAGCACTCACCTCATAGTTCTCCTTTAATGCTAATCTAGAAGGCACCAAGTACCAGCAATAGAAAACTTTGTAGTTAGCTTCCAGTAGGGAAACATTTAACAAGCATAGGGTTAAGCATGAGGAACATTGTTATCATGCCTTTTTTTTTCTTTTGTGAATAAATATAATTATTTTATAACAGGTGTACTGGTGAAGATTTCTGCTTTAGGCACTGTTAGGTGTTAACACAGAGCTAATTGGGAAGCAGCTTTAAGCTTTTCAGCCCCATTAAGCCACAGACAAACAGGGATAAACTGATGTTGGTTTTAGTTTACTATATGCTACTGAAAGCATGCTAACTATACACAAGTGATTGGTATAAGTTCTGAAAGCAATGAATGTTGTTAGCATGTCCTAATGATTCATCTTCTTAGGTTTTTTTTTTTAAAGAACAGCGCTCCAGTTCAGAGATCTAGGTTGTATTGATTCCAAAAACAACCTCAGCACAGCTCTGCTGGATGTGCCTTCTGACATAAGTAAAATATATATTTTTTTAAACTTCCAAAGCAAAGATTTTGGTCAAATTTGCCAATTTAACAACATTGATTTATTAATATTTTTTTAAAAGTAGAAAAACTAAGTGTTTGAGTAATCACATTATATACTGTTTTTTAGATTGTGTCCTCCATACATTGCATGGAGGCACCACTAAATGAGATTTGAAGTCAATAATCAGCAAAACAGAAAACTTGAGGAACTTCAGGTTCCAAAATCATACGGCATTAGATTTAATCCCTGTCTGTTTCCTGGTATGTTCTAGGGTATTCATTAGGGATGCACAGATACTTTTTGAGTACCAGTGCAGATACTTGGCATTTTCATGAGAACTACCAGGGTTGCAGAGGTTGCAGCTGGGACCTGGCTCTGGCACTCCACCACTGTCCTGAAATCATTAGTCTGTATTGTTTTAGAAAAACTGTCACATGACAATAAACAAAAATGTATCAGTACTCGTACTTGTAAGTACTCGGCAAGTACCAGTACTCGTACTTGCAATACTGGTATCTGTGCATCCCTTTATTTATATTTATAAAAACAAAATCATACATTAAAACAGAGATGAACAAATCCCAGGAGCTCCGTGTGCTCCTTACAAATGACAGCTGCCTCCTAATTTTTTAATTTTTCTCTAGTCTAGTCTTGGAGCTCAAAAGTATCGGTACATGTACTCATACTTGTACCGACTCCTGTACTTGGTATCTGTGCAACCCTAGTATTCATGTAGGAGAATGTTGGCCCACTTGTTATCAGACATTTCGCATTAAGGCTCTTTCCACATTTATACAATACATAAGCACATTCACATGGTGCATGGTGCAGGGTCAGTTCTTTCTTTATTGGTTAACTTAGTAGCTTGGCAGAACCTTGCAATTCACATTGTTTACTGCCCTGAGAGGGTAGATTAATGTTGGCAGATTTGAGCATCCTCTAGTGTCTGTAGGCATCAATATAGATGGGATTTATTAGCCTTGGTGCTTGGAGCTGTTCAGTAATTTTCAAAAATATATAATTGGCAGTATACTCCCTAAACCGGATTCAAATACACTGAAGGTGGAGATCTAATGGGATTATTTGCTTGTACAGTTATATTTGCATTTTTCATTTCTTCCAAGCCTCTTGCATAACACACTTTGCATTATATTTTCATCCAGTTATCACCCTGAATCATTGCTTGCTCTTTTACATATAGGATTGTTGATGAGCATAATAAAAGCATGAAACTCAGTCAGGAGAAAAACAGATGTGCAAGCCTTTAGTGTATCTTATTTTGGTGCACTGCAGAACACCATGTATTATTCATCACAGCCAGAAATAGATATTTAACCAAGTCACAGTCAGTCTTGTCTTCGACTACTGAATGTTATTATTCCAAATGTCTTAGTAATGCTTTTTTTGTCTATGAAAAGATTGATCACGATAGAATAGTATACAACCAAACACAGATCTCACGCAATTTCTGTAATCTTGCAGCATTCTGCTTTTATTTCTTATGAAGCGCCAACAGTTCTTCCATCTGATGCTGATTACTATGCAGAGGTGTTGTACAGGTATATACTTGAGAATTACTCTAAGGCCCTATTCACACTAGATCCGTTGTGTTGCAATCCGTTTTTCAACGGATGCTAATGCAAGGGCACTGAAAAAAGAATGGGTGTGAATAGGATCAGTTCACACCTCTTCGGTCCGTTCCGTTGCAAGGTAATGAAAACATGTAGAGCATGCTCTACATTTTTTCAGTGCAACATAACGTAACGGAACAAAAATTGATGAAACACAATGCAATGGAAGTAAAAAAATATATATATATATAGATGTTTGTCTACTCAGGACATATTCATTAAAATAAAGATTGGCAAAGCAGAGAAAGCAAAATTTAAAAAAAGCCCAACGGAATGGAAGTCAACGGAGGTTGTAACTGCAAGTCAATAGACCCTGCGTTGACTTTCGATTTCCTTCGGATTTTGGTGTGAATGGGCCCTTAAAGAGTTTGTCAATTTCAACTTTTAGAGCTGAATTCTCTCTGTTGGTTTAGCCCAGTTTACACATCTACCTTGTGCCTGGAATTAATTTTAAGGGAATTCAGTTTGGGAACACTATTTGCCCACCTGCTATATACACATGACATGTTGAGACCTTGCTTTGAGGGACAGCTTACGGACAAGAAATCTGTTTTTGTGTCTGCTTTTATGGGCTATAAACTAGCAAGAACTACCAGGGTTGCAGGATTTTCAGCTGGGACTAGGCCCTGGTGTTCCACCACTGTCATGAAAACATAAATCTGTATTGTTTTAGAAAAACTGTTGCATGACACTAAACAAAAATGTATCAGTATTTGGTATCTGAGTACTTGGACACGTATCGGTACTTGTACTTGGTCTGAAAAAAATGGATCGGTGCATACCTATGTATTATTTGCAAGGTAAAAATGATTTAATGCATGCAGTCTACAATCCGCTGCTCCAGGGTTTCAGATAAGTGTTTTACTGCTATGAATACAGACTTGAATAGCAGGATGCCAGATTAACACACTTCTGAACAAGTTAACTGAATATCTTAAAGAAGGGAAACAACCGACTTCCTCCTCTTCCAGTAGAGATGGTGCTTGTTTAAGTGTTCAATCTGCAGGATCAGCCAAGTGATGAGCCAGTGTTGGGCCTTTTTTTCTTCTTTTTTGGCCCTTTTTTGCATAGCTCTTTACTTTTCTTGTTCCTTCCCTCGGCCATTCTTTCCTGTGGTTATATTCTTTCTTTTAAAATAAGGAGTTGCTGCTTACCTCTCCTGAGGTTCACTCTTCACGCTAAGCTTTAGCCTGGCATGAACTAGCCTCACAATAAGCATCTAGCACAGGGGTGCCCACAAGGTCGATCGCGATCTACCAGTCGATCACGTAGCGATCACTGGTAGATCGCCATGTCCTCTCCTCCCGCCGCTTCTCTGGATCCCCGCTGCTCTCCCCAGCAGGGATCCGAGAAGAAGTGAAGGAACCGGCGGCGGGGGTGGGCGGAGGACGGAGCCGCTGTCACAGAATTAATGCAGAGCGGTGAGGAGAGAGAGAGACGCTCGGCCAGGATCTGACAGCCGGCGCCTCTCTCTCCCCTCACTGCTCGTCCGTTCTGTGAAAGTGAAAGTGCTCTTTCACTTCTCGTCGGATCCCCCGCTGCCTCTGCCCGGGAAGTTATAAATGAATGAACAGGATGTGATTTACATCACGTCCCGTTCATTCATGAGTTTCTCAATGGGGAGAAGCACTCTGTACAGAGGCTCGAAACTGCTTGATAGTAAATATTTTCTGAATGAATGGGAAGCATCTGTGCTTTCCATTCATTTAGAATAGAGGCTGCAGAAAAAAAGATTGAGGACTATGTGTCCTCAATTTCTTTTTCTATTTTAAAAGGGAAATATCAAGGGGCTTTTTAGACCCCTAATATTTCCCCGAAGCCCCCCCAAGAGTAAAAAACAAAAACAAAAAAAAAATTACGAAAATTAAAAAAAATAAAAATAAATAGTGATAATAAAATAAAAAAATAGTAAAAAATAAATAAATAAAACGTTGTTTTTTTTCTTGCCTCAGGCGCAAAAGGAGCTGGCTACGGCTATGCTCGTGTGGCTGCCGGCTGAATGTGTCAGACGCTGCAGATGGAAAGGTGCAGGACACCCCATGTGCAACGTCGGCCACACGAGCACCACGGGAGGACAGGACGCCGGGACCTGTAATGTACTGGAATGCACTGGAATGTAAGCAGGCCGACTCCCTGCGTTCCGGTGCGGGAGGGGGTGTGGAGCTGTATTGAAGTCAATGGCATCGCCCACAGTGCGATCGCCCGCACTCGGAACGCAGGCACATTAGTGCCTGCATTCCGGTCCAGTGCGATCTGCAAAAATAGTGCTCGCAGCATTTTTGCGGATCGCACTGGACTGGAACACAGGCACTAATGCAGGCGA
Organism: Nanorana parkeri; assembly: GCF_000935625.1. Lineage (NCBI taxonomy): Eukaryota > Metazoa > Chordata > Amphibia > Anura > Dicroglossidae > Nanorana > Nanorana parkeri. Next base: position 179,488 of record NW_017306294.1, on the reverse strand, counting down.
TCGCACTGTGGGCGAGGGGCCTGCCTGCGCAGCCTACGCCCCCTCCCACCTCTGAATGCAGGTGTGTTTTCGTTGGTAGATCTCAATGAGCTCGTCATTTGAAAAGTAGATCTCCAGACGAAAAATAGTGGGCGCCCCTGATCTAGCAAGTCATACATAAAGCACCACACCAGGCCCTGCCCTTAGCCTGTCCCTACCTTACATGGCAGAAAACTTTAGAACATTTGTAAATGCATTTCTTTCAAGCAATGATACTTTAAAGCAGATTTCCTGCCACAAATAACAAAACAAAAATGAATAGCCTACCGTGGAACTTTTATAATTGAACCCTTAGTGTTCAAGATTGGTTAATTTGCTAAATGTAATGTATATATTGAGTTCACGGGAGCAAGGTTGGAGGGGTGGCTACATTACAACACACACAGGGACCATGGGGAAGAAAAGGAGTGTGCCGTTTAACCCCTTGAATTTCTTTATTAACCTGCACTGTGTGAGTGCTCACAAAGGTGGTTTACTGAGAAACAATTATTTCCAGCACGTGCTACCATTCTGATCCATAGATCTGTCCACATCCTGTAAAGTTGGGAAAGATAAAGTATAAAAAAGGTTTTACAAGGTATTGTTTGAACTAGGAAATTCCAAAGATATCCGACTCCTATCATAGCTTTAACCCCCTTGATTGTGAAAGCTGCAGTCCGAGAAGTAAATAAACTACTTGCAATTACATAACAAAAGTGACACACCGAGCTAAAAAGTAAAATCACAAATATATATACAACTGAATAATCGCAAAATATTAACTTAAAAATGAAAGCAAAACTATATAAAACTAACTTATTAACTACAACAAAGTCCAATGTTCTTCTAATAATCTTCTCCAAAGTGTCCCAAAAAGTGTAATAAAATCAACACACTGTGCTCCACACTAAGAAACAATTGCTACCAGTGAAAAGTTCACCGTTACACAACCATGTGTCTTGATACCACACTCACCAGAGATAATAGACCAAATAGCAAAAAACGCTCCTTGTAATGATCAATCTTTCCACCATATAGGCAGTATGTTGTCAGAGCAGTTCTCTCCTCCGCACCATATACGAGGTGTTATATCAACAACGTTCCCTACTACTCCTCCAAATAGACCATCTTCATATATTCTTTATTAAACTGCTGCTCTCTCCCAGCTCTAGCTCTGGTCTTCACAGCCTTCCGGTCTTCAGCCACACACAGCTCTTTTTGTTCAAAGCCTCTTGCTGCCCACACACTGTCCGTTCACAGCTTTCACAGGTTGCACCCACGCCGCTTCTCTGCTTGTCCTGCAGGAGCACACCACACAGAATCACAATCCTCTGTATATATATATATATATATATATATACACAGGATCAGCCATAACATTATGACCAACCGCCTAATATTGAGTAGGTCCCCCTTTTGCTGCCTAAACAGCCCTGACCCACTCTAGACTCCACTAGACCTCTGAAGGTGTGCTGTGGTATCTGACACCAAGCCATCAGTAGCAGATCCTTTAAGTTCTACCATTGGCAAGATCGGACACGGATCGGACTTGTTTTTCCAGCACATACCACTGATGGTCGATTTGGATTGAGATCTGGAGAATTTGTTATATATATATTTGTGATTCTACTTTCTAGTGCGGTGTGTCACTTTGGTATTTATTGAACTATGAAACAGGTAATTCATTATTCAAAATGTTTATATTACAACATATTTCTGTTAGACTCAGAGGATGAGGAGCCACCTGACCTGGAGTCGGAATCTGGAGATGTGCCAAGCAGTTCGGAAAGTGGTCCAAACAGCATGCTCCTTGAGAGCCAAGACTTGAGGACACAGATTATCCAGCTGTTGACAGAACTGGAGGAGACCCGGGAGCTAGCACTGAAACATGAAGACAGCTTTTTGGAGATGCAAGGTAGCATCATTAGGGCTGCAGAGAAATTGCAATGGGGGATGTGGGGATGCAGAACGTTGTGCTTTCATCTGTTTTATCATCTACTTATTCCATATTCATTGGCATTAGTAATTGAATCCATCATTATATACAGAGAGGAGGAATAATAATTTATGTGAGTTTCTTCTGGGTATTTTAATTTTCTTCCACAGTCTACCAAAGTCAAAATGGCAGACCTCCTGCCAGCATCCCAGAGGGAGTCCAACATACAGCACTTTGGGAATGTTCTTCTAAAGTGCCTGGTTCCTGGTGGTGGCAGGGATACCTGCTGACCAATGCACCTCCTCTACTCAACTTCCATAAAGCAGCTGTCTTAGAGTGGCCTTTTACAGCTTATCTAAGCTTTAGTGGCTAGGTTAGCAACAGGAACAACTCACATACAGCACCTGAATCTTTAACGTTGACACTGACATGCTTAGAAGCAATTACCCCATGGACTACTGAGTGACTTAGATGGACCTAGAGCTGACCTATCATGGGTGCTGGCCTGCCCTGCTGCAAGTGTCATATCAGAGAAAACTGTGTAGACTGGCTCACTTTTTTAAAAATAAATCAGGTTTGGATCACCACACACCTGCAGTACCCACTGATTAAATTAACTTTTAGATGATTAATTTTAGCAATTTAACAAGGAAAATCCCAAATACTTCCCCCTTGTGTAAGGACTGATGATGTTGCTATGCACGAACATTACCACTTCCTGGCACTTTTTTCTTCCCTTTGCTAAAAAGGCAGTGAAATCACTAAATCAAGAAATTACTGACCTAAGTTTTTATTTTTACTCTATGTGCCTTCTGCTTCAAGATGTCTGTTCTTGCTGTTAGTAAACTGCCATGCCACTGCACAATTTTTACACACCTGTATCTGGGAGCAGATGCTCTAATGCTTTAATGATTTGTAGGAAGGCCCCTTCCCTGCGGACCCATTTTTTTTTTTGCAGTGGAACAGATCCCCCATGGCTCTGCTATGCTTCCCATATTTATTTATTTATTTATTTATTATTGGTATTTATATAGTGCAGTCCAGTCAATGTATGCAGCTCTTTAATATGGACTTTGATTTGCAGGTATCCTGGAAGAGGAGAGATTAGCCAGTGCTCAGCAAGCAGAGATTTTCACAAAGCAAATCCAGAGGCTCCAGGGTAAGCTATGGACTGATATACTTGTGTCTAATAAAAACTGAGGGGTATTTATCAAAACTGGAGCAGACAGAATCTGGAGAAGTTGTCCATGGAAATCAATCAGCTTCTATCTTTAATTTTAAAAGCTTAACTGAACAAACTGAAAAGCAAAGCTGATTGGTTTCTGTGGGCAGCTGCTCCAGATTCTGTCTCATCCAGTTTTGATAAATCTCCCCATTGTATCTTCATTATTCTGTGAATTTATGGTGAAATAGTGTAACTGGACATTACATGGTCAAACCACCTAAAATCTATATATAAGTTTTTGGTAGAGACTGGAGAGTTAACTACCTAAAGATTTCTTACATCTCTTACATTTCTTATAACCACCTTGCTATAGCTCTGACATATTCCACAGTGCAGTACAGAAATCACTGAACCAGTCACAACAGTCTCTGCACCAGAGGAGCTTACACTCTAATGTCCTCCCACAGTCAAACACTATCCTTAGGGATGCACCGATACCTTTTTTCCAGATCGAGTATGAATACGATCCTTTTCACTTAAGTACGCACTGGTACCAATTACCGGTAGCTTTTTTTAGTGTCATGTGACAGTTTTTCTACAATAATACAGACTAATGATTTTAGTACAGTGGATGAGTACACATCTCAGCAATACATTATACAGCAATGCAGAACACCACCAGCTATAGAGGACTACATATCCCAGCAATACATTATACAGCAATTCAGAATGCTACCAGCTGTAGAGGACTACAAATCCCAGCAATACATTATACAGCAGTGCAGAATACCACCAGCTATAAAGGACTACAAATCCCAGCAATACATTATACAGCAATGCAGAATACCACCAGCTATAAAGGACTGCAAATCTCAGCAATACATTCTACAGCAATGCAGAATACCATCAGCTATAGAGGACTACAAATTTCAGCAATATATTATACAGTAATGCAGAATACCATCGGCTATAGAGGACTACAAATCTCAGCAATACATTATACATTAATGCAGGATAATAGTATATGAATTTTCTACATACTCTGTGCTGCCGCTCTACTCCGGGGTGCTGGCCTGCTATCTTGGTTGGAGGGTGTCAGGAGGGCTGTGGAATGTCTCAGGAGGAGTGTGGAGGTTCTCAGAAGGGGTGTGGAGGTTCTCAGGAGGGGTGCGCAGGATCTCAGAAGGACTGTGGAGGGTCTCAAGGGGGGTGTGGAGGATCTCAGGAGGGGTGTGGAGGATCTCAGGAGGGGTGTGGAGGATCTCAGGGGGCTTTGGAGAGTCTCAGGAGGGGTGCAGAGGGTCTCAGGAGGGGTGTGTAAGGTTTCAGGAGAGGGAGATGCGCAGCCAGCACTGTAAACAGGTGCCGCATTGTTCCCCAGAAAGCTGCCGCGAGATCCCCAGCAAGCACTGGACCTTAGAGCAGACACTTCAAATAATAAATTGAAATCGCCAGACCATGCAACCATGCCTCCTCCAATGGGGGGGATGGCCCAGGACCGTATCTCACTGGGCCCCCCCTGCCTCCTCCAATGGGGGGGGGGGGGGGTGTGACCGGATCTCTATGGGCTCAATACTGGCTGCACCAGCGGAACATCCAGCATGGACGTGCACAAACATAGCACTTCAAAGTGTTCATGAAACATGCCAGGAACTATGTCACTGAGATCCTGCCAATAGAATCCTCAAACAAAAAAAAAGACCAGAAGGTAACAGTTTGCCAGACTTCATCTATAATAGGAATATTTCATTTTAGATGGATTGACCCTGTAATGCCAATGTAATTGCCTATGCATACTATTACTGATTAATTATACTGGCAGATGAATATACTTTTCTTACTCTTGAGAAGGTTTCTTGATTTCTCAAGACTACATATCCCATTATGCATTGCTTCCAGCAAGCAATGATAATGTTCAAAATGCAAGCTCTGTGAGTTTACAAACTTCTGGATTAATGTGGTTATTAGGAGTGGGATAGAATTTATTGAAATCCAATATATAAATACATATTTGTTTTTAGATTTTGACCTTAGATATCCTTTAATTGAATTATCTCCTAATATGAAAAATAGACTGTTTAATATCACATCTGAATGTCAAATCATGGCTAAACCTCAATATGACATGTTGTCTTCATCCATCTGCAGCTCAGCTGCGCTCAGTACAGGAGGAGGTGGACAGCTTGGAACAGGAGAAGGAGTGTGAACTGCTGGAGGTGTCCCAAGAGTTACGCTGTGCACAGGAGGAGATTATGTCTCTGCGTCAGTCAGCAGAGGAGGCAGCAGCTGAGCGTGAGAGTGACATTGCCTCGCTGCAAGAGGAGTTGTGTAGACTGCGAGCTGAATTACATGAGCTACAGGAGACAAGGCAGGAGTATGAGATGGAGATAACCACCTTAAGAGCAGAGATCAGCATGAAGAGCTGTAGTGTGCATGCAGGACAGGAACCTGCAACACTGCAGGGTAACCACACTGGCTTTGTCATTGTAATATTGTTCTCAATTGACTGGCCCATACCTCTCTCATTTATTGTTATAGGATATGATACACAAGAACAGGTTTACTGTTTAGCTTATTGGTTAAAATAATAATAATACATACTGTTTGTCATTAGCCAAGGCAGAATCAGAAGCCAGTAGATATCAGGACTGCTGAGTCCCAACTCCTTAACCAAAGGGCTGCCTGTAGCCCTTTAGTACCAGGTCATTTATTAGTTTTCAGTGCTTTGATAGTTTAATGACAATTACTCAGTCAAGCAACACTGTACCCAAATACATTTTATATCAGACAGGTAGCATTCTCTGTTGGTGGTATTTAATAAACTCTGTTTATAAAAAATTTTTTACTTAGCTAAGGAAAAAAGACCAAAAAGACAAAAATAACTGTGCTGTTTATATTTGTAAATTATGTGATTAGTCATCGGATCTGCTTTGCCAATGACGGCTCTGATAAGTCATTAACGAGCACACCAGCTGCTCAGGGGTATATTCTGGAATGATGTTTATAAACGGAACTCCAAAAATACACATCCAACTCCCTGCCTTTTTAAAAAAAAATATGGCGGTAAGGAGGTGGTTAAAGTGCACCAGTGCATAGTCTAGAGATGTTAAAATATTTACATATTCTTAACAAGTAGTAAAAGACCTTTAAACAAGTTATTAATGACCTCTCTAGTTGCTTGTACTGTTAAGTTGTTTATTCTCAAATATCCTCAAAGATCACAACAAAGACTCCAAAGTCGGGTTTCAGTTGGTTTCAAACAGCTTAGCAACGCTTGGTATATGTTTAAATTAGATTGAAAGCAGGCTGCTTAGATCTTCTCTCCATAAACATAGCTACAATTCTGTTGTGAATTTTGAAGATGAGTTTCCCTACGATGCCTATAGCTACAGAGGTGAATTAACTGGTTTCAAATGGCTTTTATCAATTGCTCAGAATATGTAAGTACTTTAGTGTACATAGTCCTGGCAATAGTTCACTTTCCTAAAATGTTGGCTGCTTGAAATAACTAGCTATGCTGAAAGTCAAGTATAAAACAGACCTCTTACTCCTTACACAATATAAATATATATATATATGCCCCGTGTCAGGATCACACTCTGCCAAAACATCTACCCTTGCTCACAGAAAAGTATTGTATATTTCCTCCTACCACAGCACTCTATGCTAAATGGATGCACTCATGCTCTCCAAATGCACCAGTTAATCCTTATGTCTCTTTGATCTATTTTGACATATTTGAAAAGCCTGACCTTTTCAAGTCAGTTGGCATAAAGAAAAACAGATAAACAATGGAAAATATTGTATGAAGAGCATTACCCCAGTACATTAGTGAGAGGCCACATTATCAAAATGTATGGCTTTTAAGGATGTATTATATTTCAGATGCTTTAAGCTTGACTAGCATTGAATAAGACCTAAAAGTTTCACATCTATTTTGTACTGCCACATTCATACAGCACCAAAGTTTAAGTACCGTACCATTCAGACAGTCCCATGCAAAGAACCATGCCCCCCAGAAACAGATGTACGGCAGTGTTATAACCTTCAATTAAATATTAATCACATACCCAGTGTATAGAACACAGTGTTCCCCATACAACATACCATAAATGTACAGCCTATCAAGCATATATAGTAAAAATTAACATCTATATGGCTCAATTCATAAAGCTTTCCACAAGGGTAAGGATCTTTATTTTCAGTCACAGGTTTTTACATTTCATTGGACTGAGATGAAACTAACTGTCACTTTGTTTAAAATAATTATCCTACGCTGGGGTTTTACCTTTGTGGACTGAGCCTATACCCCCAATCATTTAATATTATATGCTATGGGTACTGCCCGTTGTGTAGAACTTGGAACATTGTTGTCACATAATCACCACCTTATCTATCCAAATTACTGAATTTATGGATGCCCTTTTTGGAAAACAAATCTTAAATTTTCTTTATATTGTTCTAATTTACGCAGACTAGGGATTAGCCTGGGTTCGGAACAAACCCAAGCTCATCTGAACCTGGAAGGAAGCTGTCATTGTGCCCCAATCAGCTGCGGCTGGGGCATTACCTGCCCCCGCAGCTGCAAATAAACAAAGCAGTGGGATGCTGGTGACATCATTAACCTGGCAATATTTGGACAATGACATTGACCTAATATGGCCTTATGGCCTTATAAGGGCAATGATGCCACCAGCATCCCATTATGTGCAGCTGCAGGGTAGGAAATGACCTGGCTGCAGCTGATTGGCTGGTACTGACAGCTTCCTTCCAGGCTTGGATGAGTTTGGGTTTTCTTCTGAACCTGAGCTCATCCCTAACACAAACATCAAGTCCTTATTCTAATTTTACAGTAAAGGCAATGGCTGTCTTCATCAACATAATTCTAAGGTCAAAATAAAATCTATCTTATTAAATAGTTATGTTAAATAGTTATGTTATATTAACCACAAATCCACCTTTGCCCTACTTTTCGTAAATTACATTTATTTTGTGTACCAGATTTATCATTATCTTTTAAAATCTGCAGGCTACATTTAAAAAAATATATTTTACTGATTTTCCTTTTCCTTTCTCTTTTACACATTGAAAACTGCAATCCAAAATGTTGTCTGAGGACTTGCTAAGCCGTTTTTTTGTGTTGCATAGATCCTTCTTACATGGAATGCAGGTTGTTATGATTTATTGTGTTTGTACTTTATCACATGCGCCATTGCAAATTTTTGTCCTTGTGACAGGAGAGCTGCAGTTCCTGCGGGACCAGTGCCAGCATCTCCAGATGGAACGCAGTATCCTGCAGGAGAGCAACAGCCAGCTGAAGAGTCATCTCCTGCTGCTGGGAGAAGAGAGGTACCTATCTTAATTTTTTTACAATGAAATGTAGATCTGTAGTGTCTATTGATTTATGCATGCGTTGTAATATGATCAATAATTTAGGAGACACATCTCATGATAGCTACATACAGATTCAAAATCTATGATGTCATAGGTGCTACTGGTTAAACTATAAATTAGGTACATTCACTGATTAACAAAACCTAGAGAGTA